>NC_041359.1:19830112-19997612 GCF_900634415.1 Cottoperca gobio
AGGCTGCACACGTGTGGTATCAGAGCTTCAGCGCAGCCTGTGGCCCACTTTGCAGCTGCCATGTGTAAAGGTGTATGACCATACTTGTCCTGTGTGTTGACCTCTGCTCCGTGCTTTAGTAGCAGCGCCACAGCTTTCTGAGGAAGAACACAAAGTTCAAAGAAGAGGTCAAACATTACACTCTGCTGGTTAAATCCTTAGAAAAGGCATTTCTCTCTCTCTGTGTTTTGAAATAGGAACATACTTCATTTCTAGAGGCAGCTGCTCGATGTAAAGGAGTCAGTAAACCCTGGTCCTTAGCGTTGATTTTTGCACCTGTAACAGCCACCAAAAAGCAGCAGAAGTTAGATATTCATTTGTGTGAATTTCAGTTCCTCTGCTTTCTATTTACTCTGATATTTTCAAAGTGAGATAAATAGTTTTTCATACCTGAAGTAATAAGTAGGTCCATAATGTTGACATCACCCAGATAAGCAGCAGCATGAAGTGGGGAGCTTTGTTCTTGGTCTTGCTAGAAAAGAAAAACACATTTTCTTCCAATATATATATATATAATCTGCAGTTTCAATGTTTTTAAACTCTTGCCCTGCATATTCGCATGAAACTTTTTTTTTAATCCAAATGACATTTTGCATCTAATGTGTCCAGTAAACTTGGCAGTAACCAAACACTTATACAAGTTTGATTTTACAATTAAAGAAAAGCTGTGTTGGCAGCCAGGAAAACCACAGAGAATAGTATGCAGAAGAGATACATAGCTGAACCATCTGTACACGTTCTATATAGCCTACATCTTAACACTTGACCCATTATGATATATTGTCTGCAAATTTGACACGACACCTTGCAAAGAAAACGTGAGTGCAGAATAATGTGGAATAATATTACCAGTGAATTGACATCTTCATTATGGTCCAACAAAAATGTCACTTCTTCTGCGTTTCGGCTAAATATAGCCTGGACCAATGGAGACTGAAAGAAAGAAGTGACATGCAAAACAAAGAACTCTATGAAAATCATGTAAAAATAGAATTACATGAAAATTAGGCGCAGTTAATTATATTTTCCACAGAAAGCAACAAAACCCATAGAAATGGTGATGAAACAGTTTCAGATAAACAGCTTTAATCAGCAAACTTCTTGAAACCCAATCAAAGATACATTTATGACTTTGCTGAGATGCCAATAAAACTCTTACATGTAAAGAGTAAAGTAAAGAGTAAGTAAAAACCTCGTCTCTTGTGCATTTACCAGATAAATGTCAATGTCTTAAGAAGCATATTTATATTGTAATGATGCAATCTTTTTCAGTAAAGATTAGGACATCACGTTGAACTCCAAGCTTTTTAATTGCATTGGCATTCATTTGAATGAAGAACAGTTTGAATCATGCAAAACTCCAAGAACTTTATGCAAATGTTTACAATAAATAGCAATGACTCGCCGAGATTTGTCTTCCAAAGATAACGTTAAGCAAACGTTTGTATACATAAGAGATGGATCCATTTAAAGATTAAAATGTTTGTTTGGCAGGGTTTGTACTTCATGTACCAGAAAGCCAAATGACCCAAATGATATGGTCTAGTTGCATTACAAAACTGTAACATCGATGATCAAACTACAACTTAGTCTAGGTTTGCATGGCAAAGAATTTGTAACATTAACTAGCCTTGTAGCAAACTTTGCTCGACATGTCGCTAACATGACTAGCCAGCTGTTTGCAGTGTTTGTGAGAAGTAACATTACTTTTAGTTATCTAACGTTAAGTTTTATTTACTACCTGGTCCTTGATATTTCTTAACTCCATGTCCCAATCACTGTGGAAGCTCCTTCATTGAGACTGAGTGTAAAGTTGACTACATGTCACTCAGTAGCAGCTAGTTAGCCTAGCTTTAGCGTAGTTAGCTCCTTGGATATGTGATGTGTAACGTTACTTACACCACAGTTGCTGGAATATCGCGAGAAAAATTGAAGAAACGTGATTTGGAGGCACTTGTCACGTCAGAAACTTGTCAGATAACTTCAATTAAATTAAATTCGTACATAGATACATTAATTCTAATAACAAACTTATATTAAAACAAATATATATATATGTAGACCCTGATTAAGCTTTTTCATGTTATTGTTTATTTATTATGTTTAGACACCTTATTTTTCCTATTTAATGTAATTAATAGATGTTTCATATTTAATTTAATTTACATTTACCTTTGTACACACTTGAACTGTGTAACAATGTCTTTGACCTGCTGAATGTCTGTTTGGTTAAATAAAGATACAAGAAAAAATGGTTTATTTGAAAACATTATTTACTAGTTACTTTGCATATTTTGATTATTAATACAACATATAAATCAACTAAGACATTATAATGTATTATCATAGATTCAACTATTCAGCATTTTCATGAGCCCCACCTTTAATGGTGGCAATTGTTGATACTTGCAATTTAATGTATCAATAATTCTAATCGGAATATTTGGAAATAGGCAATTCTTCAAGATGAGTACTTTACTTTTGGTACTTTAAGTATATTTTGGTGCTTATACTTTTGTACTTTTACTTAAGCAATATTTTGAATGCAGGACTTTTACTTGGATCATAGTATTTATACACACTGTGGTATTACTATTCTTACTTTAGTAAAATATCTGAGTACTTCTTCAAACACTGCCTAAATTGGTTGAGTTGTTATAAGACCGTCTGCACCGCCTGACAGAATAAAACCAGGGCATACAAAGCATTGTTTTTGCCCAATCAGAACAGCTGTATTAGTGCACATGCGCACTGAGTCTTGAACTTACAGTTGACATGGAAAGACACGACTTTACAAGAATTTAGCTTGATAACGTGCTACTTAGCTAGCCACCTACAGATTTACACAGATGATGTCAGTTCAAAAGCAACTTTAACCGTCAAAACATAACGTTTAATTCAACTCTCCTAAACAGTATCCCGAGGTAAGGCCGTTTTCATACTTTGCTAAGGGTAACGTTAGCAGATCCAACCAAACGGCTAACGATACCTTTGAAACTTGTTAGCTTGAACACGCTAAAACAGTAACAGTGGATCGACCGTGTTGGTGTTTTTTATTATCGAGTTTGTTAGAAGGGGTTTGATGTTAATGCTGCTTTTGTTTACATATCTGCAAGTTTTTTTTTAGCTTGTTGGTTCATCTGCAGCCACCATGTAGCAACAATTATTTAAATGAGAGGCCAAATGTTAAAGTTCTCGTTATCTCCTTATTAACGTTACTTCTTAACGTTACTCTGGAAGTTTGTCAAATCAATTGATACTATTTCAACTTTACAAGAGTGAATTGTACTAAGGTTTGATTGCTTTCAAACTGCATTCTGACAAGACACCTGTGTGTTGCACTTAAAGGCAAAATCCAACCTTTGACAGAATGTATTCTGTGATTCCAGTAATTGTGAGTACTACAATCATCGTGTTGATTCAGGTGTCAAAGCATCATCCTGAATTGATCAAGTCATCAGAAGACCCATAATGTAATGATGATTTAATCATCTTTACAGTCGTGAATATTCGCCATATAAAACTGAGCTGTACAATCTTACAGAAATAACATTTAACATGTCAATTCTGTCAATTTTAGGGTAATATTTTCTTAACAGTAATTTACTAGACCTTGAGAAATAATGTTTGCTTGCTTATCACGGTTGCAATGGTCTTCCATACTGAGTATATCTCAGAGAGAAGAAGTAGAGTGAGGAATTCTCTCTGGCACAATATCACCTACTTGCAAAGTGCTTGGAATAGGAAAAACATCCCATAGTCAAGGTCAAAACTCGAGCAACGGTTGATACAACTTGCATTATCAAGGACAGAATGCTGTTCTTAATACTGAAAGTACTGCTGGAGTTTAGACCCATTAGGTTACCTTCATCATGATATTACTTCATGGTATTATACTGCAAACCCAAACCAAATGTTTTTGACACCCTTAGTCTATAATAGCTTAAAGAGCCGGTCAAAAAACACATTTTATAGTCTTCACGTTGGGCTTATCCATCTGTGTTTACTAGGGCACTAATGTTAACCGGGGGCTGTAGTCCGTTTAATGTTACGTTAGTTTGTTTATTGGACTAAATTCAAAGTGGCAGAAACTAGAAAACGACCCGCATATTCTTTCATCTTCCCGGTGGCGGCGCAGCCAGGAGAGCAGCCCGCCTGGGGAGGAGAGAGGTTGGCCGAGCCAGCACTCGTCAGCCACCTCCGTCAGACGGAGCCCCAGTCAGCAGCCAAAGAGACTGGAGCTCAGCCAGAATAAGCGCCAGCGTCGGCAGTCACAGTGGGCTGCTGAACCTGTGTAATGGCTGCAACAGGGAGATAGCAGCTCCGTGGTGCTGTGGCTGAACTCGAGCTAACTGCTAACTGAAGCTACGCTGTTTCCCGGGGCTGCTGACAGCTATACACCCGGCAAAACAGCCTCCTGGCAGACGAGGAAGCGAAGTGGTGCGGGTGGTTTTCTCGTTTCTGTCACTTTGAATGTATTCCACTAAACAAACTATAAAACAGACACGGAACATGTGCTGTAATCTTTACAAGCCAGTCAGGCAGCTGTACTTCTTCTCTCTGTACTGAGGGCAGACTGGAGCTACAGTGACTCACTATCGCCTCTAGAGGAACGAGTGGTATTACAAGACAGGACGGAGCGGAACTAGTCAGTTAGACTGCTAATGTCAGTAGAAAACTCTGCAACACAACTCTGACGTCTTTGACATAACGTCATCACTGTTACCTCTTCACACTCTGTTGATAATATTAGTTAAATGTTTTAATTCTGGCATATCTTAAATATTGAACCTTTAAGGTGTTGGTTGCTGAAATGTATCTGCCACCTTCTGGAAGTAATGAAAACGGGAAAAGAATATCAGTTTTTACAGCAGTGTAAATGTAGCTTTTAGTAGTTTTTTTTTTAATTAAAAAATTTAAGGTAGAATTACATGTTAGAATTTACCGTTATTATCCTTTCTTACATACATAGTATACAAAGTTAACACAATTGTGTACAGTGTTTACATGTGCATTACACATTTATTTGGGACCACCCTCGTATAGCTTGAATCTGCCTTTCCATATTAACTTTCACAAGGCCATCTCTAGTCACAGCTCTAAATGTGAAGTCAGTTGTAAATAAATGAACTGCCATGATAAATATGCAACTGACTCAGGACTCAGAGTCCTCTTTTGTACTGAGTTGTCGCAGGCAATAACAGCAGTAGCTAATGATTGATTATTAATTTAGGAATAAATTATAGTTTGTTACATGATTCTTCCTGCTTTACATTTTAGAATCAGTTTACTTTGGCATTACTGTGTTGAGATTTCTTTTTTGTTAGGGGTATAAAAGCCTGAATAGGCCATCATTTGAGGGGTGTAACATTGTTGGCAGTTTGGGAGTTGTCGTAGATTTAGTGATTGTTAAAGCTGTTCTTTGCAGATTAGGCTTCTATGTTGTTCGTTGAGGCCGAGGCTTTTTATGAAAGTCAGATGAATTGAAGACCAAGTGATGTGGTTTCTTACTAGGCCTACCACTTTTTAATTTACATCATGTACATTTGTACTGAAATGACTTCCACCAGCCTAGCTGTGTGGTAATAAAAGAAAATAGAATTTGAACTTGACAGATCCAACTTTACAACATTTGGTAAAGTCCAAATGAATCATGTAGTTGATGAAATGTGTTGTAATGCCTGAACGGCATACTGGTGCTGTCATTGAATAATTTATGGATTCAGTTTGACCACATTCTTGGTTGCTGGGAAACTTAGTCAGTCTTAATCTCTTTTATTACCACATACACATGGTTGCCCGTAGAGTTGGGCAAGAATAGTGCTGACACATTAATAGGTAGTTTCACAAGCCAGGACTGGAATCCGGGTCGCTCTAGGACCAGTGCAACCAATACCAGAATGTCAGATGTAGTGCAAATAAGCATGATAGTATGACTTAAAGCACATCATGCATAAAAAAGACCCTGAGTATGTGTGGTCGTGAAAAACAAAGTCACAAGGGTCTGCAATAAGATTATCCACGTACAAAGTACAGCTCCTGGAGGTTGATCAAAATCAACTGACCTGACAGATTCTTCAACCGGGTGCTAAGACAAAGGCAGTCGACAGAAAAGCAGAGCAAATACCCTTCACTTTAAAATCATTTTATTGTAGTCTTAATAAACAGCACTGTACATCATACTGTGAAGCCTGACTTGATCAACATCAAAGTGAGATCACTTCTGTCGTTTTGTGAGATTCAAAGGAAAAGATTAAAAACTTCTTTGTGTTATTATAAGGGTGTGTTTAGCAGGGATGAGACAGTCATTTTGTTCATGGCGGTGTGTGTGTGAGACACACGGTCGTTTGGAGATTTAGGAGAGTTGTTTGGACTTGATTGAGTTTGGGGGGGGGAAACGAATGCATTTTCTAGTCTTTCTAGCTCATTAACAAACTGACTGCAGCCACATGATGATGCATGACAAATAAGCCAGTGTCTTAAGAGATGCAAAACAAACGAAGCGTCCTGCGGCAAAATATGTTAGAACTGCCAGGCCGGTGGCCCCATCCGGCCCCCAAGACAATCTCATAAAGTCCCCCACATGCTTAAAATTTACTGTTAAATAATTTATTAAAGAAAGTCCAATTCCAATCTTTTTTTTTTCTCCGATACATATTTTTTGTGTGTGAAGTAATCATTACATTTTATAAAAAGGTTGGAACATTTGAGCAAATAATGTCAAGTGTGTCAAGATTTAATATTTAGCAAGCTTCCTCTAACTACGCAGCTTGTCAACGTAAGTGTTTAATCTTTGACAGATGACACTCTTGACTTACCTGAAACCAAAATGTTTCTGTCTAAACCTAAAAGAAGAAGCAAATACAGTTTCAAGAGATGTGGTCAATTGATCATTTCTCTGGCGTCACAGAGAAATTAAAGAAAGAAGAAAGAAAGTACAGTCATAATAGTTGAATGTATTGTTGGAAAAAAACGCAAAATTACCCTTTTTATTATGACAGACTTAGTACAAAAGGACAATCATTATTCAAATCCAAAAAACGTCCTTCCTTGTGGGAAGAAAAAGAGCAGCTTCTCCTGGGAAAGCTGCTCTGTCTGCTGCCTCATATGATCCCCTAGTCATGTGCTTTCAGAGGAGCTCCACTCTCTCTCTCTCACAGAACGTGCTGTTATAAAATACAGTTGTCTTTGGCTGGACTCAAGTTTTGTATTTGATTTTTGGGAAGAAGTGCGAGTGTTACTGTGAAACTGTGTGAGAGGAAGGATGTGGGTAGTGGAAGTGAAACTACGGCGCCGGTGGTCAACTCAAGAGTTCCTGTTAAAGGTTTTCGTTAATGTAGTGACCTCTCACATGCTGTTGATGTTGCTTAGTCATTTTTATGACTCAGGAATTTTAAGGAAAAATGTGATGGGTAGATGTTGCCTCCGTAATGCCGTGTTGTTAGATTGTATGTACAAATGTATGTGTCGGTATTAATTAATGACAAAAAATGTAATCATAGTGGCTTAACTGAGTCCACACAAAGTGACAAAGTGGAAATATTAAAACAAATGTCTGTGTTTTAATCACTGGACTTGTGAACTGCAATGATTATATCTCTGTGCTGCTGTTCTCGTATTGTATTAATTCTTGTATTTTTATACTGATATGGACCTATTTGTCTGAACTAAAATAAATTAGAGCTGCAACGACGAGTCGATCAACTAATAATAATCGTTGACTATTTGTTAATCGATAAGTAATTCTTCACTGCAGAAATATGGAGATTTCCTGCTTTTCTTTGCTTTATGTAATATTAAACTTAATGTTTTTGGGGTGTGGACTGACAACATTTAAAGACATCACCTTGGACTTTGAGAAACTGGGATGGACATTTTTCACTATTTTCTGATATTTATAGACCAATCGATGATTCTGAAAGAAATCAGGAGATAGATATTGTAAATCGTGGCTTGTTGCCGCCCTTAAGTAAATTGAATTGAATTAATGTTGTTGTGTTTATAAAATGGGGGGAAAGGACAACACCATTTTGCACAGTCATGTCTCGTGTTCAATTTATTTTTACTTCTCGTACAAAGCTGGAAGTAAGTTTCTTTGGCAATCCAGTCGTAGCATAATGCTTGTTTGTTTTAGAGTGCAAAGCATCACTTATGGGATAATTACTGTTTTACCCTCAACAGTCAAGCCTTTCGTGCTCCTTCACATTATGTAACTGTTGTTGTTTTATTCCAGGGAGGCTGATATTCATCCCTCAAGTTCCCAGGGATCCCTCAGCCTGCCCTGATGAAGGCCGAGCAAGACGGAGACCTCGTCGAAGGTAACTGCTTGAGATAACAGAAACATGACCATCACATTACAGACACACCTTCTACGTTCTCCAACATTCAACACTCTGGGCATTTGGTTAAAGCTGCAATACACATTCTGTGTCAGTGTGCATGCTGACAGAGCGGCTTAAAACAATATTTTACTGAATCACCTTTTTTTTTTTGGATGCATGAAACCTCAGCACCATGGCTTCACTTTTGAAAACTCATACTCTCACCACGTATTTTCAAAAAGTAAGATTTATTTTCTTTATGCCTTGGAATTAGTTAAGACTAGATGCTGTTCATTTGAATTGCTTCTCTTATGCTTTGTGATTCATTTAATAATAATAATACTAATAATAATACTAATAATAATAATAATACAAATAATAATATTAATACATTTACATTTTTATAGCACCTTTTAAAACATACATTACAAAGTCTTCACAAGAGCAAAATAAAAAACAAAATTGAATAAAATTACAATAAAGGAATACCAAAGAAGAATACTAGGGCTGTCGAATTAGCGCGTTAATTTCGATGAATTAATCACAGAAAAAATAACGCGACAAAAATATTAACGCAGATTAATCGTGCTCTTAGATGCCCCTGAGTTTGGCAACTCCGACAGCACCCCCCCTCGCACGGAGCTCTCACAGCAAATATTGATATATGCGATTAATCGAGATAAATTATTAACAAAGCATTTAATGAATTAGATTAGACTTTTTTTTTAATCGCTTGACAGCCCTAAAGAATACACAGAAATCTGGTTTATGATATTAAAACAATATAATTGGTTATTAGACATACACAGCAATGGAATTCATGAAGCACAAGATGAAAAGATGAAATAGATGTGGCTTGCCTGATCTCCTCCCAGCAAATCATTTAGCAATCATTGAAGGCCAAAGGGCAGGTCACTGAGTATTATTTGTGAACTGTACTACTCTGCGTATTTGAGCACAAGGTTTGTGTGCGTGTGTGTGTGTGTGCCTGTTCCTGGGTTACTTCTCTCTCTTGCTGGTCATTTTTTAAAAACAGGATGTCAGAAAGTGTTCGGGACATCAAATGTCACAAAAAAAGCGATGATTAAGGCAGAGACGGAGACAGTCGTATAAAAGCAGAATCATTGTTAGGGAGCTGTGGACTCTGCGGCCAGCAGTGAAATGAAGGAAGGAAATAATGAAAAGTCTAGACTCAGTGAGTAGTACACATTGTTTACTGGTGTCATTTGTCAGTGTTGGAACAGTTTTGTGATTTTAGTGTAGTTAATATTGACTGGTCTTTCATTGGGTTATCATAAAACATGTTTATGGAGTATTTGTTGGAGTGATTGTGTCACATCCCCAAATCTCCGCAGTTGAGCGCGTCAGTAAAATGTTATCGTAACATGATGTTAAAACAAAAGAATTGGCTCCAGGTTTATAAAAAATAAAAAGTAAATATTTTCCGTAATGGCACCCGACTTCCTGATATACTGTATCTGAGGTTGGCAACTGGTGGAAAGACGTATTAGTGTTCCAGCAGAGAATAACCTCTTTGTCTACACTAGTCTTACTCTTGTCTCATCATTTGAGCTTTTCTTCTCTGTGGTTGTGTTAGAGGACTCCCCTGACGAGAATGTCCAGACAAACCAGTACAGCTCCATCTCTCCTCCTGCCTCACCGGAAGCCCAGGACGAACCCTTCTCCACATACTTTGAGGATAAGGTGGCCATTCCCGAAGATGTCAGCCAGGTACTTCCCCACAGCCACTGTTTCATGTCAAATAAGCAGCAAAACTGAAGCTTGAAATGTTGGTTCATATGTAATAATGCACATGTTGCTGTGATTGTCAATGCCAAAGATGACGTGTAATGCATTACTCTTGTTTGGCAGTTTATTAGAATTTTCAAGATTTTTTAAAAAGCAAAACACACTTTATTTTGGAATTGAAACAATTCCAATATTAATCAAACTACAACATCAGTAATAATGATAAGTTTCTGCTGTGCTTCTGATCAGGTGTTCAGTTTCCGTAAACTCTGGGCCTTCACTGGACCGGGGTTTTTGATGAGCATCGCTTACTTGGATCCAGGGAACATCGAGTCTGACCTGCAGTCTGGAGCTAAAGCTGGCTTTAAGGTGATACAAACATGTTAATCTAATCATCCAAACTAAACATGGCTATTCGGCCAGTTTACTCTGCTGGGTAATGTGTGTGTGTGTGGATTTAGGACAAAACGTGAACCATAATACAGAATCATCTTGATTGGTATTTATTTGAGCTTTTTCTATTCTTTTTGCGCTCCATGTTCGAGGATGTGATGACACAGCGTCTTGTTGTTTCCGTCACACCGACGCATATCTTTTCCAGTGTCACTATTCTATTTTGAAGACAAAATGGCCTTTGGTCATATGTTGTCTGGCTCTTGCTCAATGCAGCTTGTTCTCAGTTTTTGGCAGTGACTCCTACTGAGCTGCAACATTATACAGCAATATATTTCTCTAAGCAAAGGCATCTACTACATCATAGGTGCATTGGGGTAATGGTGACTTCCATCATTATTATTGTTTCATTGCATTATTAAAAAAGAAATGCCACTTTTGAATGTTAGCTTTAATGCATAACAGTGTCCAAAATGAGCAAGAGTTTATGTTTTTAATTTTGTAAGTAAGTAAGACTTGTACTTGTTGTTTCTTTCTCAGCTCCTGTGGATTCTCCTCGGTGCCACCATCATTGGGCTGCTGTTGCAGAGGTTAGCTGCACGCCTCGGGGTCGTCACCGGGATGCATCTGGCTGAAGTCTGCAACCGACAATATCCCGCAGTGAGCATTTCTCACTCTCATTACACATCTTAACTTCCCCTTTCTTGCTGTACATGAACCTTTTTATGCGTAGGACTGCATTTGTCAAATAAAAGCGTTCTATTTTAGTAGCGCTGCAATAAATAGTATGAAGCTTAATTTATAACGTTGACATGCTTTTTGTTTATTCTATCTGTTTAAACCCAGTATTTTGCACACATACACGTAATATTATTGGTAGTATACTATTTGTAGAATGAGATTCCAGGGGTAGCTGCGTATGATTGTTTCCGACTCATGTGATCCACGTATTTCCAATAACTCCAAAGCGTTGAAAAGTCCAAATGTCAACATTTATTGAAAAAAAAGATAGAAATGACCATTTTCAAAATTCACACTCTCAAAAAAAACTCACAATTTCACTGCAGCCAAAAAACAGAGTTTGCTCTGCCCATGACGACCTCATTTAATCCGATGAATCACGTCATTACAATTTAGGATTTTAAGGAGGATTTGAAAAAATACTTTAGGGTCATGTAATAAAATAGGATGTCAGACATTTCAAAGTTTCTTTTCGAAAACCTCACTAGAAGCTTTTAAAGAGAAAAGACATTTGGTACAGCCCTACGTCTTTAACTTCCTATCCTTTAGATATTGTCAAATAAAAGCCAACATCATGGGCTATATGAGATGCGGTAAGGTTTTAGTTTCTAAAGCATAGGTCTTCAACGGGGTCCGTGACCCCCCCAGGGGGTCCGCGGAGGTACTGCAGGGGGGTCGCGAAATTGTATGTACTTTGCTGTACTTTGCAAAGGGCGGTGACGCACACCGACAGTCAGAGACAGAGTGGAGGAAAGGAGAGGGGTCGCACACCTCACCCAGACCTAACAGCACCCCCCCCCCCCCCCCCCGGACCTCTTCAAGCCTCCTCTATACAATATATACAGTAGGGGGTCCCTGCTACACCAGTTTGGAGGTCCTTGGCCTGAAAAACGTTGACTCCTGTTCTAAAGAGATGATTAAACTCTGCTTGCTGATATAATCTGCTACTCTCTAATTGGGTCTTCTATTTTTATTTTTTTCAGGTCCCTCGGGTCATCCTTTGGATGATGGTGGAGTTGGCGATTATTGGCTCAGACATGCAGGAGGTCATTGGCTGTGCCATAGCGCTCAACCTTCTTTCTATGGGCAGGTACCTTCTTCACCAATTATCCAGATCTATAAAGTATATTTCTGCAATGGTGAAGAGTTACTGTAGTTCTTCTCTTTATCCTCCAGTATACCACTGTGGGCAGGAGTCCTCATCACCATCACAGACACATTTGTCTTCCTCTTTCTAGACAAATACGGTATGTATACTCCATCTGTTACTCAGCAATCAGTGTCTTTAAAAAGCTGTGCACTCCAGAGTTGATACAGTTTGTATCTCCTTGTAGGCTTGAGGAAACTTGAAGCTTTCTTTGGCTTTCTCATCACCGTAATGGCTCTGAGCTTCGGTTACGAGGTAATAGTCCCTTACAACTTCCAAGTGTTTGTTAACAGATGACAGAGTTTTCATATGTTCATGACACTATGACATTTGAGACTCTCTTGCCTGTCTGCAGTACGTTCTGGTGAAGCCAAACCAAGGGGAGCTGCTGAAGGGAATGTTTATACCTTACTGTGCCGACTGCGGGCCTGTGCAGCTGGAGCAGGCCGTGGGAATCGTAGGCGCCGTCATCATGCCCCACAACATCTACCTGCACTCGGCGCTGGTCAAGGTCAGAAGCACATTTGTTTTTATTTAGAGGAACAAGACGTTACAACCACTGTGGGTCTTTGTCAGTTTGGATATTAACCCTGATTTAGACCTACAGTGGTTTTAATATTTCCTTCCTCGTGTTACTTGTTATACTTTGGAATACCTGGATCGCCTTGTTGCTTTTTTCTAATTCAATGTTTATGCTTCTTTGGATCTTATCAATAATTTTTGATACGCTGTCTCATCCATCTTTCTTATACAGTTTTGTAAAGTTACAGCATATGTGTCAGTGACACAGAGAATAAACTACACCATAAGCTCAGCATTATGAATGCCATTTTAAAACGTTGTTAAAGCATACTTTGGGGTGTTTGATGAAAGTTGAGTGTTATTCTGTTTATTTCTTTTTGTACTAGTCTCGGGATATCGATCGCAAAAATAAGAATGAAGTAAAGGAAGCCAACAAGTACTTCTTCATCGAGGCAACTATCGCCCTCTTCATCTCCTTCCTCATCAACGTCTTTGTCGTCGCGGTCTTTGCGCAGGCATTCTTCAATAAAACCAATAATGACATGGTGGGTATTAAGAATCCGTTCCTCTTTACTGCTGAAGCTTCTGTTGTTTATACTGAAACACAGTGGGAAATAGTTTTCTGTTCAGTACTGTCGACACACATTGTGCAGAGCTTAAAGTTGTGTCTGTATCCTGGTTGCAGAATCAAATGTGCAATGAAACCGGCAGCCAGCACACAGATCTCTTCCCTCAAAACAACGAAACGCTGCAGGTGGACATCTACAAAGGGGTACGTTTGGTCATCAGCACAACAACTATAAATACGTTTCAGGTGTATTGACGTCAAAGGACATATTACATCACTTCCTGTTAATACAAAAGAGCATATTTATTTTAGTACATATTCTATTTCATACAATTAGTTATGTAGTAGGGAATAAGGACACCGCACATTTACCTGTAGATCCTTTCATCACATTTTTTGCAGTTACCATCTAATAAAATCTAAATACTTAACCAATTTAAACTAACTATATTAAACTAAATTATGCAAATATAAATTATAGATTATGTTCTTACCTAAGAACAAATCCCAAATAAGAAAATATTGTTGAATGTCAAAATCTTGGATTTTAAGAAGAAATTGTGTGTTTGTTCAGGGAGTGGTCCTGGGCTGCTTCTTTGGCCCTGCAGCCCTCTACATCTGGGCGATAGGGATCCTGGCAGCTGGACAGAGTTCCACCATGACGGGCACTTACTCTGGGCAGTTTGTTATGGAGGTAAGAGTGCCTATCGGTTATATACCTTGAAATGGGTAAAAGAAAGAAAGGTGTGTACGCTCATGATTTTACTTTTGTGTTTGTGAAGGGTTTCCTGAACCTCCGGTGGTCCCGTTTCGCCCGGGTGCTGCTGACTCGCTCCATTGCCATCACGCCGACACTGCTGGTGGCCATTTTTCAGGATGTTCAGCATCTGACGGGGATGAACGACTTCCTGAACGTTCTTCAAAGCATGCAGGTGAGGAAGAATCATTTAAGAAAGCCCTCACAAATGCATTCAGTCGGAACAAATCTTTAACATTGGCCTACTCTTACTCTGTCCTACTGTGTGGTACATAACACTGTAAGAATATTCACTGTGACTTCGCTTTCTGTTCAACAGCTTCCATTTGCTTTGATCCCAATTCTGACCTTCACCAGTATGACATCCATAATGAACGACTTTGCAAACGGAATGTGAGTGAAATTAGAATTTTTTTTTATCATTAATTCCTCATTTTCAAGATGTGTTTTTAGGATCAAAGTTAGTTCAAGTTTAAACTGAGGAAGTAAAAGGCGTGATCTCTTTTGGGTTTGACAGCCAGTGAATGTCTGCGTTTAGTTATCACAAATCAAATGCTACTTGTTTGCTCAAGGCAATGTGAGTGACTCTACTCCAGACAAGTTTATTTTTAACTACGATGTTTACTGAATGTTCCTCCTGTTTCCGAGATGCAATGGCCATCATTTATTTTGATGCTGTTATGAAAAGAAAAGCCCAATGTTGTTTTTTGACTGGTCAATATTGAGTTCCACAAACTATTGAATTTACTCAGTAGTATAACTAACTCTTAGAAGAAAATAATTCCAGGAGGCTGTTAACTTTGAACTTCTCAATGGTCTATAAATGAACTGCCTGTTTCTTCAGGGTGTGGAAGATTTCCGGAGGCGTCGTCATCCTGGTAGTTTGTGCAATCAACATTTACTTTGTGGTGGTTTACGTGACGGCGCTGAACAGTGTGCTGCTCTACGTTCTCGCTGCTGTGCTCTCCGTAGCCTATCTGTGCTTTGTAGTTTACCTGGTGAGTCGTATTACTGCAACATATTACATTCCTTTCTCACTTTTTGGCTTTAATACTTTGACATTTTGTAACCTTTTTAAATGATTCTGTGACAAAGTATAGTAATAATAATAATAAATAGATAGACAGATAGATATAGTTTTAAATACCAGAGTTTTCAATGAATACATGTCTAAACTTCATACACACAGTAAGGTGCAGACAAGTGTGAACACAAACGAAAGCAATTCAAGTCAAAATCAAACTGATAAATGTAACTTCATACTTACCAAGGGTCCAGTAATCCACGGATGTGGTGCTGTTAATCTGATTTTCACATGACCAGTGTACATACAGATGTGATTTATTGGTCAGTTTTCTGTATTCAGATTAAACGCATATTTTATCAGTTTGCAGGATTTCAATGTTGGAGTGAAATTTGGTTTCATGTTTAAAAGATTGAACCTTCTGTCTCAGCATTGATGTCATGCATATGTGTGCACAAAGCCGGTCGTGTCTTGATTTCTCTCTCCTGTGTTGTTGTCTGCAGGCATGGCACTGTTTGGTTGCCTTGGGGGTTTCCTGCCTGGACTTTGGCAGCAGGGTAAGCAATCGACCTGCCATGTTGATAGAGGAGCAATCTGAGTACGACTCCTAGAGCCGAACAGGACAGTAACCAGCAGCATTCCTCTTTCCTCTTGGAAACACTGAGCCCTGTACACAACCAAGACTTCTAGAGCATGTAGCAACATGTTTATTTTGTGTAGGGCTGGGTATCAGAATGTGGTGCTATTTAGGTACCCAATGAACCAAAGTGATGGTACACCGGCACAGAAAATTCAAGGCCAGTGTTTGATGCTTGAGAAGTAAATGTATCTACATCATTTGGCAAATCAATAATTGTTACAATCCTTAAAGGCTACAACTATATTCCTCTCATACTGTTTATTCAACATATTTTCGCTATTGAAGATTAACCTAATTATCTGTATCTTTAAACAAGATTTTCCATATTTATTTAATGAAATGTTATCTCAAACGAAAGACTCTGCACTCTGTCCTCTTCACTTGCAGTCAGAGATATTTCTAAATAACATTTAGATACAAAGACAACAACCTGATTATGGTCTGTGTACCCAAACGTGAAGATCTACATGTGTGCTTAAGTTCTGCTCTTTTTTATCAAATATTTTTGTAGACTTTAAGAAAACAGCAGCTCAGCTCGGCTTGTATTTTCACCCCGTCTTTGTGAAAAGACATTGTCGACAGTTTCTGTGTTCGTCACGAGGACGACGGAGGAGATCAGTTTAAAATGAAAGGTTTTAGACGAGCGTTCTAATGATTTTAGACTTCATCCAACAAGACCACGAGTTGGTTTGTGTAAACTTGACATTTTCCTTCCTGTGGGAGAAGAAGAGCAGCAAAGAAAGATAATGACTGTTGTTGTTTCGTTCTTATTGTTACCATTGTTTCCATTAAGTAAGAACTAACCTAACTTTCTACCTAAAATAAGCCTTTGAAATCTTTTCTTTTTGATCCTCTGCTTGTTCCCCATGTACTAATGCTAGCTGCATCATTCACTCTGCTCTCTGTGAGCCCTCTCACCTCGATAACCTCCCAGTGTTTACCGTCTCTGTAACCGTTTGATTCACTGGATTTTTGCATCCAACAATGCATTAACAACAATTAATACTTCTTAACCGAATAGAAATGTGACATAATTCACAAGAAGGTTACGTTATTCCGACTATCTGTACCAAAAATCACCAAATGATATCCAGCCCTATTTGTGTGAAAACATCTTATGGTTCGTGGTTTTGACATTGTGAGCACCCGGTTCGATTATCAGCTGATCTATAAATGGGCGTCATCAGTGGTTGTCAGCCTGCTACACCTACGAGTAGGTTTTTATCATCCATTTGATCATTGTGAGAAGGAGTACAAGAAGATGGCACCGACTTCTAACGACCGTAATAATTATGACAGGAGCAGAGTTGGAAGTCAGGTGAAGTAGTATAAAGAGTGAGGAACTCCTTCAGGGGTGGAGGTCGGGGAAAACGGCACATTAACCCACGTCTTTTTATTCACAACCTTATGCTTCACTTTCACTTGACAACCGTAGTTATTTTTTAACCCAAACCACATTCTTTTCCTAAAGCTAACCAAGTGGTTTTGTTGCCCAAACGTAAAGAAGTTGTTTTGTTTGTGGTGTTGTTTTTAAGTTTCACTAATGTCGTAGGTGCAGTTTGGCCAGTCTGACTCATTAGAATTGTAGCAATAACCACTGATGACGCCCATTTAATCGGCTGATAACATTCGATATGGGTGCATGTTGTGAGCTGATTCCTGTCTAACGTGTCAAATTTTCAGTATTATACATGAAGTATCATGCATCATGCATGATACTTCATGTCACGTCCCAGTTGACTTTGTTCTGTAAAGTCCAGAGTGGACATCTGGTATACAACCAAGTCTGTGAATAAGGGATTTAAAAAAATTAATTATCTAAAAATATATATATATATATATATATATATATATATATATTCTCCTTTAACAGACTCCATTCAAACAAGCAAAGCTTTATGACAGAAGCCTCGTCCTCTTTTAGTGCCTAAATAATCAGGATGCCAGTGACTCGGCTTAACCTACTGATGGGAGCTTATTTGTGAATTTGAATACAAAGGACGATGAGTGTGTAGCACTGAGCAGGAAGGAGTTGTTTCATCCCTTAACTGTGAGAATGTAGGTGCTGGATAAAGAAATAACCCATAGAAGTAATGATTTGTTGTTTTGCTTTTCTTTAGTGAAACCATGATAAACCTCTACTCCACATTTTTATTCAGTACTGTTTGCCTGTGGGTAAAAGCTTCGTAGAAATGTATTGTAATTTTAATGTCATATTGCAATACATAGGTTATAATTTCTAAAAGAAAACCTTGTGACTTATTGTTACTGCTATGCAAAGAATAAAAAGAAACCTTATGTGGTAGCTTAAAAATAATGAAGTCATAATTGTTGTTATTGTCATGGCAAAGCTGTTTTTATAGGAAAGCTGGAAACAAAAGTAAAAACAAGTACAACATAATTTATACAGCCCAAAATCACCAGTTTGTCTCAGAGGGTTTTACAGTCTGTAATCCATATTTAGATCCTCAAAAGCAGTAATTTTGTGAATTATATACAGTCACGTCAGATTCATTTGAATGTAGAAAATGTTTATACTAATTCTGGTGCACTGCATCTGTTAATTAAGCTACAGTGTGTCCAGCATTCTGCACTGTTTTTGCTTTAAGACCTCTATATATATATATATATATATATATATATATATATATATATATATATATATATATATATATATATATATATATATATATATATATATATATATATATATATATATATATATATATATATATATATAACAAAGCTTTGTTCTGTTTGACTTCAGAAGTGTTTGTTTTTTATTAAATGTGTGTATGTCCCTCTACTAAGAATAAAAGTATTACTATTATTAACACTAGATTTTTACTGGGCTGCAGAACTGCTTGCGAGTCAAAGGTTAAAGGTTAATACATCGCCTGTTTTCTAAAACAATAGAAATATTTAGCAAACTAATGCAAAGAGAATTAAAACTTGTCTTATATTAAAATACGACTAATTAATTTATGTTAAACAAGTGCCGTCATTTCTGCTGTCAGACTCCATAGATTATAACACCCAACCTGCCTTCACACAGCTTTGTATCCGTCTGTCTAACATGGCTAAACACAAGATGCATTGAGAAGCAGCAGTTTGATGTGGACATTAATACATGGACAACAAAACAACAGTTTTTCTGATGGTCTAATCCAAGTATGATGTACGTCTTAACCAATCACAGTAAAGGTCTCAGGTTCTTTCAGACTAGACCTATGTTATATATTTAGAGTTGTTTAATTACATCATCTCAAATGTTTCCAACAATTTCAAAAAGGAGGAATTTAAATGAATAAAAATGTAATCAAGGTAACGTTTGATTTGGTCGCCTGTGATGGTGATGTACTCCCTTTGCACATGCGTCAGCGTTGTAGTTGTCTGCCAGAAGCTAAAACATTTTCCGATGCACTTTTTAGTCGTTTAAGGTCGTTTTGGACTAAATATCTTAAGCGGATGAAGGATTTTAGTCGGACGTCTAGATCCTAAATTATCAGAGAGAAAAAGATGAGCAAATGTTAGCATCGGAGAAACACTGATTTTTAGCTTGAAACTGCTTTAATCAGTGTTTTTACCGGTTTTAATCACTGAGTCCGTTTGTTTTGGAGAGCAGGAGACCAGTGTGGTGGATCTGACGCAGTTTCTCAAGGTTTTTTAGGCTACTGTGACTTCATACAGTGTTATATGAATAATTCATGGATTAGCATGGCAAAAGCACATTTGAACTGTTACAGAGGAAAGTAGTTATTGCTCATTTCTGCTCTTTGGATTGAATGAATGTCTGTCCTTGCTACTGGATAAAGCACCCTGTGTGTTCAAAAATAAATGAGAAATAATGGATATATGGACATTTGTTGGCGTCTTCTGTCTGTTTATTTTAAATAGAGAAAAGACTAACCGTCTGAATTATATTGATTATTTTATTACATTAATTGTATTCTATTAGGTTATCATATTTGGAAGGAAAGTGACAGGACTAGAGAATCATCTTAGGCTGGAAGTTTTCTCATGATAATGTTTAAATACAGTAATTATTCCTCTTTTGTCCCAGTTTTGTAACGAGATAATGTTGTAAATAAAGTACTAAACTTGATAACTTGCCTCACTGTAAAACCTGCTAATTATATAGTAATAATGTCAAATGGTTTAAAAATGAAACTATACATTCCTTTCTCTGAATAAAGGGTAAAAACATTTTATAGTCGGAAACAGAAATGCTCTTTTTCAGAACTTTTCTGGATTAAATGAGAAAAGTTGTGTTTGGAAAGTATCACTTTGACCCAAGGTGAGCACCCTTAATTAAGCTGTAATTATAAAACAATCGAATTCAAATTGTGAACTAATTGCCCCAATTTTTAAATATACATAGATTTTTGATGTTTTCCTCTTATTAATAAATATACATTTAATGTTGCCTATGCTTTCTACATTGTAATACAGTACACCCTTTACAACTCTGTATCTGCAGTCTCTAGGTTTATGTTCCCTGAAAAAAAGAATACTTCATTACTGTATGTAGAGTAATATAAAATGAGCTGCATTAACACAGATGCGTTCACAGGTCATAATGAGCACAATGGTTGTAGCTGGCAAGTAGAGCTGCAATGATTAGTCCATCCACAGAAAAATGATCTGTAGCTATTTTGATAATTGATCATTAAAGTAATTTTTCATGCAAAAAAAACAACTTTTCTCTGTTTTATATCATATTAAACTGAATATCTTTGGGTTTTAGATTAACAAAACAATCACTTTGGACTTTGAGAAACTTGGCAGCCTAACTAGTTGAGTGTAAGCAGTACACCTCTTAATTATATACCTGATAGTTTCCCTTCTAATTTTCTATGACAACTTGAGAATCAGTTGTGAACAATAAAAGTCTTGTCAAAAATCATGCAAAACAAAATGTCCTTTTATAATTCAAGTTGCCCTCATGAATGATAAAATAATGCTCAGCTGATTTATGTGAAGAGTTAACGAACGCTCTCCTCTCTCTTTCAGATGCAACTGTCACGCCACACAGACATTTACTTACTGAGTGACATGGACGCTGACACTCTGGATGAGAGATAGGAGGACGCGTTGTGAGCAGATGTTGATCTGATGACCCGACAGGAGTGTGGGACCCCTGAAGCTCGGCCAGTATGTGTTCACCTTCACCTCTCTGTGCCTAACAGGTTTTTAAAGTGTCCTTACAGTACACAGTGTGGTACACGCACTGATGATGGATGTTTTCCATCACAAATGTCTCAGCAACCTCAGTTTATACAAATAAATGTGTCTGGAAGATTTAGGTGACTGTGACACAGTAAACTACAAGTTTCATTTAGTCTTTTTGGTTTAGCTGACATGACATAAAAAAATGAATCTGAATTTTACATTTTACATTCACTCTAATAGAGTGAGGAAAACAACAAAGGTCTGATGTTAATGCTGATTTATTCATAAAATCAAACTTCAAAGCTGCGGCAAGGCTTTTTTTTGCGTTTGGTGGGGACTGAACCGCTGCCCTATATTTTATATATGTGATTAGAAACATTCATCAAGATGTTAATATTAGACTAATACATTATTATAATTAATATATATATAACACTTGAGAAATATACACGATATTTATGTGTGATTATTCACACTTTTTCCTGGGTTTTATATTACAGAAAAGAGAATGACTGACAGTTTTATGTCATTTCATGCACAGTTATGCATCTGTTTTAGATGCTGGGAATTTCCGTTCTCGGAGATAAGGTCTGTACATCCTTTGTATGTTAGCAAGTCTTTTGAGGACCGGTCATAAACAATTAAAAAATCTTCCAATTTTTAATTATTTAAATTAAAGCCACCAAAGTGTAGGATTTGAAAATTCCTCTTTCAGTGGTGGCAGCAGACGCTAAATTTAAACTAAATGATAATACATTTGTTCAGCACATGTTTACATTCCCATTTAATTCATTCATTCATTTTAGGTCAGAAATGTAAAGTTAATATGAGTGATCAATGCAGCACTTGGAGTCTGAGCCCTGAGAGTTTCTCAGCCTGTTTTGAAGCTGACAGACATCTTATTTATTGTACATCAGAATATAATAATTGGGTGTCTTCTATTATTTCTATTTAGTTTTCTCTCCTAAATTTCCTTCTCAGTTAAGCTTAGGTCAGTTTGTTTTACCTTTTTTAGTTTTTATTTATGTGTAGTTTATATATTTTTTTTAATAAATGCTACTTTGGCTTGCACTGTATGTAGTTTTAGTGTATGTTTAGTTTTTATTTATGTGTAGTTTATATATATTTTTTAATAAATGCTACTTTGGCTTGCACTGTATGTAGTTTTAGTGTATGTTTAGTTTTTATTAAAATGTTTTGTTTTGCTTTTCTTGAGCTTTTGGGGGAGTTATAGCAGCAGCTATACTTTTATTTTTTGTTGATTAAGCCAGACTTGCGCAGGGGTGTGATATTGTGCAAAAGGGTATTATGTTACAGAAAAACATCTAATTTCTGAAATGCATATAGATACAAATTTAGAAATTGATACTGTGGTGCAAATAGATGAGGTACAGAGAGTAAATGGTAAATATGAGAAGTGATGTGTTGTTTTATGAGTAGCGGCACATCACATGTTCCTTGTATCTCAGGGCTCCTCGTGTCCTGCCACAAGATAGTTTTGGGTATTTTGAGTTTTATGGGAGTTTGTAATTGTGCAAAAGATGAACAAGTTTGACTGTTTCATATGTGTGAGACAAGTGCTAGCTTAGCAAAATATTGCTAACTAATACCTCTAAATGTAACCTGGCACCTTTTTTAAAGAAAATACAACAACTAAATAGAATATAGAGAAACAAGACAGAAAATTATATGAAATAAATAATATAGAATCCATCATAAAAACACTTTAGAGGTATGATTGTTTTTGCTGATTTGGGCTGATAAATAAACCAAACCTTTGACCAAATACTGAACTGCACTTGTATGTTATAATTACTGTCCAGACGACCACGGTGCCTCCCGTATTCACCACTGTGCCTCATTTCTACGATCTCTAGCAAACTATTTTCAGATTTTTCTGAAAGTCTAACTTTCTTTCTATTTTTTATTTTAGCCATTGTGTTCTGCATGTGACATCATACTTTCTGAAAGACTGGAATATTTTTCTTAAGAAATGTGTATTTTTCCCATTGCAACATGCATTTACGTTTATTAACTTTTCATGTGACTATATAAACGTTTGAAATCACATGTCATGCCAAATAAAACCCACCAAATATTTTTTTAACTTTGATCTTTTTTTAAGTAATTTCACTCCTGCAAAGAATATTACAAATGGATGCGATGACCATTGATGGGATCACAGCAGAAAGTTAATGCTTAGCAGTTTGCAAATGAACTGAACATATCTCACTGCAGGACACATGTCAAAGAATATAAGTCAGGCGTACATCTCCATATGACTTCTGGCTGTTTTATAAACTCTTCTAGTGAAATTAAGAACATGGTAATGCCCTCGGTTATACCATATTGTTAATTGATTACTGCATCATTTTTTGCATCGTAAAGTAAGTGTCTGAATATGGGAACACTTGTTGGGATTGTTAGAGACCATTTTCTGGTTCCATGGCCCGACAGGACATTGGTACTGTACTGTATTGTAAATGAGATTAAATGTGTTGTTTCTGATGTTATATAATTGTACAGTATAATACAGTATTGAGACCCTACTTAATGGTTTTCTGATTGGTTTGTCACCAGCGCTTTGTTTTTATTTAAATGATCTCACTGCAATCTCTATATGTTGGAAAAAAATGTTTTCTTGTTGAATAAAAAAAGTAAAAAATACCATTTCTTATTTTTTTCCTGAATTTATTCCTGGGGTATATGGGGTCTTATTAATAAAAAACTTATAGAAAAACATTGTAAAATAAATCACCCTCAACTGTTTCAGTTTCAGGGTCCTGGTATTGTTTGTCCTACAATTCACCTACATCAGTCTCTGATTTGGCAGTTCAATGTAATTAAAGAGGAGCAGTACACCGCACATTTCAGCCCCTGTAGTACAAAATAAGCATGATTTATCTGCAGGGGTTCGATAGCTACCAGCAATTCACGAGTAGGGTCAGACTTTCAAAACTCACTTGCACCTATTTTGTCAATTTGTTTGCTCTTATTTCAGTTTATAGCCAGTCAGTTTTTACAGGGTTTTACACAAAATCATTATCCTCATCATAGTACTTAGGGCAGATTTCTTCTAAAGTAATGTTATAAGTTAACTAAACTAATTACTAATTGTATGTGAACTGAAGGGGTAATACTAAACTCAACTGTATTTATGTAGCACCTTTTATACAAACATGCAGTCTAAAGTGCGTCACATAGCAAAATTAAAACATAGACAAAGTAATAAGAATTAATTACAACAATAAATACAAGTTTGCAAGACTGAAAATAACTAAACAATAAAATGTCAATTAGATAGCGAATAAAACAAAAATAAACACAAATAGAAATGATATAAAAAAAGTAAAAAACTGATTTAAAAACCTTTTTAAAGATTACTATAAATTAATTTCAGTCGATAAATAAGCTTTTTACACGCCACACTGAGAGGTTGCCTTGGTAACGTTAGAACCGAAGCCGTTGGCATCTTCCTGGTCACGCGAGGGCGCTGTCTCGAGCGCGGCTCCATCCTGTCCAGCAGCTCCGTTGCCTACGTCACCACATTCCACCGAATGCGATGGAACAGCGTGTAAAAGCGTGAAGGTGTCTCACAAAACACGGCCAGAAACATGTAAGTTGAATGAAAAGGTGACAACATGTGTTTTTTGTGTCCGTGTCTTTCCGGTTCATGGTAGTCGGACAGAAACATTATTGTAGCTCGCGGTGGCTGCCGAGAGGTTACCGGCTTACTTCTTACAGAGTCACTTGAATGTTTCTGTTGCCGGGGTTGATTTTTGAGCCTGTTTGTTGGTGAAATCTGTGTTTTAGATGCAAGATGAGGGAAGCGGCTGTCCTGCTCACACCGTGTGTGGTTCTGTCTCTTCTCCTGAGCTTCAGCCTGGCAGCCAGGCAAGGACAGGACATCAGATGTGGAGGTATGTGTTTAAGTATCGTAAGGCTCACTCTCTGTTCAGGACAGGAACGTCCTAATGCGTGTGTCCTCTCCTTCTGCTCCGCGCAGCCTGCAGGGCTCTGGTAGATGAGATGGAGTGGGCCATCTCCCAAGTAGATCCAAAGAAAATGATCCAGACGGGATCCTACAGGATCAACCCGGACGGCAGCCAGTCCATCAGAGAGGTGAGGATGCAGCAGCACAGCCACGTAGTAATGTGTCCAACCCGTCCAACCCACTCTGCAGGCTGCATCACTTTATCAAGTCTCGCACAGCCAGACCAGACGCATCTCCACAGCGCTCACTACTATAGTATAGCACATGTTTTTAAAGCGTATCATATGTTTCTCACTGGGATAAGTTGCTACTACTAACCTAACTACTAACTGATTAGACCTGCAACGATTAATCAACTATTTTGATTTATAATCAATTGATTTTTAAAGGGAAAATGTCCAAACATTATTTAGTTCAACTTCTCATTTCATTTCCATTCTTCTTGTCTTATATGAAAGTAAACTGATGCTGTGCTCTCATAAAATAAATGATTTTAGTATTAGGTTTAGTGTTGGGTGAGAGTAGAGACAAAACAATTAGGCAAATGATCTCAACTTATCATCTGACTGTTTATTTTGCAACAAAACTGAAATGCAAAATAAAGTGTTATCACTTAATTTATTATTACTTAATTTGGTAACAACTGAAGGCACTGTTACATGAAGAGGAACCTCCCTTCCTCTCTAATTCAGAGTTTATGACCTTTTGATGCCACCAGGTTCCTCTGGCTCGCTCAGAGGGAAACCTCCTTGAGCTGATGGAGATTGTGTGTGAGAGCATGGCGGACTACGGTGAACGCACAGATTCTTCCACAAACAGGAAGTCCTATATTAGGATAAAGTCTCGGCGCGGTGAGGCCATGGACCTCTCAGAGGCCACGCTGGATTCAAGAGTTACAGGCAGCTTAAAATTCGCAGTGAGTACAAAAATATAAATTAATACAAAATGCAACATCATGTTTTAATGTCCTTGCATTATAATGCTTTTATTGTCCATGATAATAATATTTTTTATGCAACCCACAGCCCAAAATCTTTTGACTTTATACTGTTAACCGTGCAGCTTATAACAGTTTTTAAACTTATTTCTCCAGTGTGAAACAATTGTTGAACAGCATGAAGATGAAGTCATTGAATACTTCGCTCACGAGACAGATTATGTCAAAGACAAACTCTGCAGCAAGAGGACAGGTATGAATCAACAGTTATGCAAACTCTCTTCTCTGCTCTGTAAACAGCCTGCAGTTCAGTTTTTTTTCAGTGTTGGCCTCAGGTAAGTCATTAATGGCTTCCCAGTTGTGGTGAGGAGTACATTATTGAATGTTTTTGTATTTTTATAGAACCTGGTTAGTGCCAACGGTTTATTTTTGGCAACATTTTAAATGAAACCTGTAAAATAAAGTGATTTTGCATAAATATCCCAGTTTTAAGCTTCGATTTGGTTACTTGTCCTGGCACATGATGTGTTCAATGATTTAATTTAAATTAATTAATTAAACCTGCCACAGTTATTACACATTTCTCTTTTGTTGTTGCACTGAAGTGACTGTATTTGAATTAATTGTTTTCCTGTCCTGTGTGTTCTGCAGACCTCTGTGACCACGCTCTGGAAATCCACCACGACGAACTTTGATATCCTTTCACCAGCGCTGCTGTTTGTGTGCCGTAATGTTTTCAGTTGTCTCTTATCACCGGTTTACAACATGGCCGTGGTGGTAGATTACAAATTATTATGTAATATAATTAGAAATCCACCTAAAAATAAAAGTGTTATTTCTGTGATCTTTGACAATTTAAGGACCAGTTTATAATTTTTTAGCCGAACCACTTTGGACTATCATGTCACTCTAAATTATTATACTTTTTATTATTCTGTGTTTTATATAAACAATGTCTTTCGTCCAAATGCTCTTCATCAGATAAAACTGAAACTATGAAACTGCAAAAATGAAGTTATACTTGTACAGGATTTCTCACAGGATTAATTGTACATTAAGCATTCTTAATTTAACACAAGTACAGAGATCAGGTTGAATTTTGGTCAAGTGGTCCTTTAGTACATATTGCTTTACACTGATGAAGCCAGGAAGAAGTGCATTGATGCCATTAGTATTTTTATTTATAATGAATGGACATCCATACTGCCCGCTCACCAATGAAAGTGTCATCTGATGCCAAATTACATTTTTAGTTCTAGCTTTAAGCTTAATATTTATTGAATTGTCCAAGATCACAGGAATAACTTATTTTGGTTCAATATTCAATTTAGGTAAAACTCTTAAAGATCAGAAATGAAGATGATTTGAGGGGAATTAGTTTCACTATTGTCCAAATGACAGAATGTGCCTTTATTGCTGAACAAATGTATTTTCACACTCTTCAGAGATTGAGCCCCTTGGTATTGATACTTTTGATTTGAAATGTATTGAGAGTTCAGAAAACATATAAAATGTTGCTGCTCGGGTTTGCAGGTTGGAAATGTCCTCATGAATTGAGCACACAGTTTCCACTAGAGAAATTGGCAACTGAAGATTAATTCAAATGACAGCAAAGTCAAAAAAGAAAATTAAGGAAGAAATGATGAGTTCAAGCGTCTTTGTAGCCGATACACTTTAAAACAGTCCCAAGGACAACAAAGTAGTATGGGTTAATGTTAACAGTAAGTATGTCTAAAGAGGTCTTTCCCTCCTTGCTGCCCTTCTGATCCAGAGCAGAAAAATATATTTATACCAAAAAGAAAGTATAGAATAGTTTATAGCTTTAGGAGCTAGCGAATGACACCTCTTCTTTTCATTAAACACCTCAGTACCCAGCTGCAATTCCTTTAAATGAGCCTCGTGAGTAAAGTTGTGTTTCCTTCAGTCTCGTCAAACTGAACTATAATGTAACACCACTAGAGTGCGCTGTAGTCCACAATCTGATAGTTGAGTCTAAATGTAAAAATCATACTCAGTTAGAAAGTCTTCATGGTGTACTGTCGATGTAGAGTAAAAGTATTTTTGGTATCATTTATTTTTCAATGTTTGAAAAATAAATGAAGTTGTGAACATTCTTCTGATATTTTCTTTTTTATATATAAATTTTGTAAGTTCTCTGCATATGTTTTTGTCTTTAATCAATGGAAATATATTTGACTCATGTTAACTACATTTTAAACTATCACTCATAAATCGGTTAAATCACAAAAAACATTCTGATTGTTTTGTATGCAGGCCCCATACCAAGGTGACGGATAATCATAACCGGCAATGACCTTTGCTCCTTGTTGACTGTACTGATAGCATCCTAATGATTATAAAAAGCAAACATTAGGGAACAGTCTGACAATAATTATTTAAGATCAGCCACAATGGCTTCGTATACAGTAGGTAGTTTCTTGCATGTTTACATAATGTTGTTTAATGTATTGTTGGACACATTTCTTTGGGGGAAGAGGACACATACAGTAGTTGATTCTTTTATTATGATTTTATTAATCTTTTAGAATAATGGACTGCTAACAAAAAATGAAAATACTGAAGTGTAGGCAGGGAGGCCTTAAGGCAAGTTAAATATTGCACTAAAATGTAAAAAAGACTTGTCTCAACATTTATAGTAGAAGAACTGCTAGTTTGTTGACTCCTGTTTGACTGACGAGGTACATTTAGTAGCTGTTCTGAAGCTTTCGACTGTATCACTTGATCTTCCACATCAAATGGAAATTGTCCATTTGTCACAAAAACAATGTCATTTTGCATTATTGACTTATTATCCATGTTGGTATAAATGTTGAGATTGAAAGTTCATTCTTGATATTAGAAACAGCAGCTAACAAAACACTCACACCACAATCACCACAAGACAAGATTAACTTTCCACAGCATTTTGTGAATGCACTCTATCCTTTTATTTACTTATAATACAGAGCAATGGCTTGGTTTTGTGCCAGAAATATCACCACAACATGAAATCACTCCAAATAATCAAATATTTTATTACATCCACTTTGATAATTTCACAGCCACATATTTACCTTAAACACTCTGTAGCAGGGGTTTTCAAAGCCCCTCAGACCTCTGCTCTAAAAACAGCACATAAATATCTTTTGAGAAAAAGTATGAAAGTTACTACTAAGAATAGATTTGTCAAATAAACAGAGATAGTTTGTATATTTTAGATTTCCCTAAAGTCAAAATCATAATTTTCCATAACAATAGTAAATGCATCAGTACTTATCCAACAGATGTTTGTACTTCCATTCCTAATCAGGCACAAAACAAATGTAGAAAGTTGTTAGATGTTTAATTAAACATATCGGACCAATGTTCCTTGTTCGTGCAGTTATTTTACAGAATCACTTTCAGTCATCCCTTCATCTGACGCCTCTGGCGTCATGAAAGCCGCCTCATTTTCTTCTAGCTCTGTTTCTGTCATTTCCACCGCCCTGGTTATATTCGTCACCTCCACCGGGCACTCCTCACTCTGACCAGACTCATCTGTGACGCTCTCGTCTCCATCCTTATCTCCCTCTTCCTTTGCCGCAATCTCATCTTTCACTTCAGCAGAGCAGCATCGCTCTCCCTCAGCCGTCTGAAACTCCTCATCTTTCCATGTCTTGCTTTCTGTCCCGCCATCAGATGGCGCTTCCTCAACCTCGTCCTCATCTGCCTCAATAACGGTGTCCCCAGAGCCGTGGCTGCTGATGCTGCTGCAGGACAGTGTGTCTTCTTCAGCATGTCCGCTTGGCTCTTCGTGACACGGATCCTCCTGGATTTGTCCCACCTCTACATCTTCATCCCGTCCTTCTGTTGAAACCTTGTGGTTCCCTGTTCCATCAAAGACGATCCTCTCCAAATGCATGCCCACTACCACATCTGGGAAACCCAAGTCCTCCCCTCCGTTCTCTGGATCCCACAGTTCACTCACTTCCTCCTCCTCATTCTCAGAGTCAGGTGCTGTATGTTTCCTAATGCGATTTACCGCATCCCACAGAGACTTTGGATACTGGGGTTCTTCTTTGAGCGTTAACTCAGGGTCAACACTTCCACTTCCCTCTTGCGGAGGAGGAGTTGAAGAGCTGGAAGGCAGCACTGCGGGTGAATCAGTGCAAGAGGAAGATGAAAAGTGAAGGGATTCTTCACAAGACTCAAGATGAAGAGGAGGAGAGACAGTTTCTGGGATGCCAGCAGCAAAAGCAGCATCAGGATTGACAGCAGGCGGACGGACTGAGTCCATTTCCAAAAGAGAAACAAACTCTGCGTCTGCCTCGGTTGATGTGTGTGGTGTAGAAGAAAACTCGGAGGGTACATCCAAAGGTGATTGAGACACCTCACAGTCTGAGTCTGAAGGGGAGGGAGGAGGAGAGTCAGAGGGTTCAGTCTGTGGTTCAGTGTCCTGCAAAATGTTGATGTCTATATGAGCTTGATAGTCATTTTCTGGGGAGAGTGTCTGCTCCGAAAGACCTGTAGGGTCTTCATCAGCTTCTTCTTGTGATTGCTCCTCAGTCATATAGTGTCTTTCATGGCCATTATCAAAGTGTTGCTGCGAAACCTCTGTTTGAGTCTGACTGTTTTCTTGGGATATTGTCTGTTCCAAAAGACCCGTAGGATCCTCATTGACTTCTTTTGGTAGCTGCTCTTCAGTCAAACACGTCTCTTTTACATACGCAACGTCCTCTGCTTGGACACATTCAAGTTGTTGGTGCAAAATGTTGACCTCCATCGCATTTTCTTCAGATATCTTAAGTGTCTGTTCAATAACATGGTCCGTAGGATCCGTATCGGCTTCTTTTGTTCGTTGCTCATCAGTGGCATCGCTCTCTTTCACACAAGCAGCATCATCTGGTTGGCCACTTTCAAATGGTTGCTGTGACACCAGCCCCTCTGTCATATCTTTGGCAAGGTTCTCAAAGGAGTCACTGATCTCAGTGTTTATTAGCTGTGACGTTTCACCCTCTTCATCCTGGTCCTCAACACTGCACACTGTGTCTGCAGCTTGATCTATTAAATCAAGAGGAGAAGGGCTTGGGGAAAGGTCTGTAGATCCCGGGGGAAGGGGTGATGGGGTGTGAGGCAGAGATGAGGTTTCAGGGCGAGGAGCTAGGTTTTCTGCTGAGTTGAGGGCAATCAACTCAGGATCAGGACCTTCTTCTATGTTGGATTCAGGATCGGCGCATGAGAGCATGAGAGAAAGATCAGGGTTTGGTGTTTCAAAGTGTGGCGAGGGTGAGAGCGAAGAAGAATTAGAGATGTCATGGGGTGGACTAAGACACTGAGAGGGATGATGAGAAGAGGTATCATTTTCCTTCTGCTCAGTTGTACCCTCTTCACCAGCGGGATTAAGCAGAGGATCCTCAGTCATTTCAGTTTCAGATAAAGGTTTGATGTATGCTTCGAGTTGGGAATCAATGTCGTTCTCTTCACACATATTAGACACCTGATCCTGAAGTCTTGCAAAATCCCCACCAGCTTCATTTGCCGCCTGATCTTTAGCATCATCCTTCTCTTGCAAACGCACAGCACCCTCAGTTTGGACAACCTCGAGCTCACTCTGTGACTGTTCCTCTTCTCTCATGTCCTCTGGGATTTGTTCAACATCAATGGGGTTATCTTTAATTGGAGAAGGTTCAACATCCTGGTCCTCCACACACAAGTCGAGAAGTGACTTTGCATCTTCTGGTTGCTGCTCAGTAATGCAGTCATGCAGAGGGATTCCTAGGATCCTTTCAGCACGCTCCTCCAACGTTTCCCTTTCGGAAACTGAAGATGAGGACATGCAGAGGCAAGAGATTTCACCTTCTCCCTCGGGTGCCTTTTTGTCCATAACATCTGAGTGTAGTTCAGTCTCAGGCCTTAAATGAATGTGGAAGGGGTTTGTTTCTGTGTTTTGGTCAGTTCTCACATCCTGATTCAGCGCACTGTTGGGTTGGACACATTCAGGAGAAACGGTGGATTGAATATCAAGAGAGCTGTGTTCAGTGTCTAAATACAGAACATGCTCTTTCTTGGGTGAGGGGATCAGCTCCATTTTAACATAAACACAGGTTGTGTCGATAACCAGTAGACCCTCACTGTCCTCAGATTGTGTGTCTGTCTTGATGTCCAGTTTGCTTACTTCAACATCAATTGGGGGAACTTTACCAGAGTCCTCTTGGATGTGCAGAACATCTGATTCTCCATCCTCGCTGTTTTCTTTCAAACATGTGGATGAACTCTCAGTTTCAGCCCTGCTTGTGATACTAGGCTCCCTCCACAAAGGATATTTGACCGTCACAGGCAGCTCTGGCTGAGCAACTTGTGTCCCAAATGTAGAATCAGCACAATTTGTATTCGCAACAACATCTGTCTCTGCTTTGTTTGATAGATTATCCTCAAGCATCTCACTTTCTATGTAGGTTGGAGTCTCCTTCCTGACATCTTTCACATCAGAAGTATTTGACTGCTCTGTGAGTGTTGCGGTTTTGAAGTCTACCTCATCTGCAAATTTGTGTGTTTGATTAAAGCCACTACTGTCCCATCGACCTTCAGAAACGCCTCCTAATTCTGAGTTTTGAATGTTTGTTTGCAAGGTACAAAGTGGCAAAGAATGGGTTTCTGTGCTGCCTACTATTCGCGACACCAAGCAGAATATGGTCATCCCTCCTGTCTTTTTGTTTAATCTGAACTTCCTTCCTTCGATGACTTTTGAGGATGGCCTCTCGTTTATCTTTCTATTCTCAACTGCTTGTAACACTTGTGGCTGCTGCAAAGACGACACACCCTCATGCTGTTTGTGTATCTCCTGGATACTAAAATGACTGCTGGCCTGTAAAGCATCTGTCTCCTGTCGTCGGTGTTTTAGTCCTTCAAGCTCTGGGAAGCTTTTTTGTTTCCCAGCTGGTTTTGTAAACTCCCCTCTCTCTCCTTTTCTGTGATCCTGCATATCTACAGACACATCCTGCTTTCTGAGTGTAGGATGTGACCAGTAGGTTTGTCTCTTACCTTCCTGCTCCCAACTGGGGTCACAGTGGTGCAATGCAGGTGAACCTTTATGTGGACTGTCATAGGGAGGAGGAGCAATATAGCCAGGAGGTTGGCTGAACATCCTCCGTTGGTAGCCGATCTTTTCTTTCATGTCCACCATGTGGCTTGTGTCGGTGGCAGGAGTTTGTGATGGATAATAGGCTGGAGCTTGCTGTCTGCCCCCTCTATCCCACAGTCCTGATTCTCTGATGTTTGCAGATTGTCTGACTTGTTGCAGCGCTGCCACACGAGGATCTGTCCCAGCCCTGCTGTCCCTCTCTGGAGCCCTGTTGCTCTCCAACAGCCCCTGAGAGGTGCCCCTCAACTCTGCCTCTATGCGTCTCCTCCTTGGAAGTGAATGGCTGTATCGAGCTGCCCAAGCCTCCAGCTCTCGATAGCTGCTGTCGCTCCTCTTAGCAGAAACTTCCCTATTGTAGCGGACAGGACCACAGGGCTCCCACCTCCTCTGCCACCCCTCCCTCAGAAATCCTCTCTCATATTCCCTCGCTGCTCGTTGAGCTGTCGTCCAATCTCTGTCTCTGGCTTCATGCGGCTGATAGTCTCCCTGGTCCTGGTGCTGCTGAGCGTGACGGTCTAGAATAAAAGGGAAGTGAGAAGACGTAGCGGCGGTCAGATCTTGGTCTGTCCACTGAGTGTATTCCTGTGGAGCCCCTCCTGTTCTTGATCCCGGTACAGTCCAGTAACTGGACTCCCTGCCTTGATCCTGCTGCTCACCATAGTACAGTGGATAGTGGGGGACCTGGTGTCTGTCATGGTAGCTGTGGGTGAAATGGTGGAAAATGTGTAAGTAAAAAGTAACATTTCTTAATATGTGTTTTAGAAAATCTTCCCATCACAAGTGGATTCTTTTAGTATCAACATGGTCCAATGCTGATATCCAACAAGTGAGAATAATGTGTTTAACACCAATGTGGAACAGCAATCTATAGATATTAAGGCTAATGTGCAGTAACTAGTGTTTAAGTTAGTCAAGTAAAGTACAAATCAAGTTTAAGTTTGTCAAACAAGCATAGACAAATGGCAACAAACTCTATCATCCACCGATTACACTGATTTAAAAAGTATCATAGCACTGAACTCACTTATGTGTACAATTTCTCCCAACAGTACCAAATTTGGAGTAGAGAGGCGACTGCCCCTGATTCTCGGGCCAGAACTCCATCTTTTGTTCTGATACACGGATCTGAAACATGGGGAAGCATATTAGGATATATACAGTATTTAACTGTTTCAGTATGTTTTTAAAATACATTAAAAAAATGTTTGGATTAATATAACAAATTAAAATATAAAAAAGTGTTACCTGCAATTTAGATAGTGTTACATAAATGGAGAGATAGGTATACACATATAACACGTACCTTCAATTGCTGTTGTTAGATTAGTGTCCTTGCTGCTCAGGAGGTGACATGAGGTCTAATGAAGCCCAGACAGGACAACTTGTTTTAAAGGACGGTGGTTTATGGTCCCCCTCCCACTACACACACACACACATGCGCACGCACGCACGCACTACACACACACGCATACACACGCACACACACACACACACACACACACACACACACACACACACACACACTCCCTTGTCCCTGCAGCCCATCCTCCTGGAACTTTTTTTATTAGGTTTTTAGAATGACCGACTTTAGTTGCATACTCTCTCTTTAAAAAAAACTAATTTTAAGGAATCAGAATTTGTTTTACAACATGTCTAAAACTGACAGGTTTAGTTCAGACAGTGAACTATGACATTTTCTAATTGAATGGTTTCCTATCAAATGGCGCTCTGGTCAACATCAGCACTTCTTCAATGTACGGTTTTCATAACTTTGTCCAAATAGTCATGAATAACAACTAAATCAGTGATCTGCACTTTGCATGACACTCGCGTGGGAGGCGTGATGCCATCCGACTCTGCATGGAGATAGAGATCTGTTGTTTTGTCGGCTGAATTGTAGCGGAGGGAGAGACGGGCAGCGGACGGGTTGTCTCCCTTTCTTTGAAACTCTCCAGCGTAACAAACAGGCTTTCCTTCTCTGAACAGAAAGTCTGTACATCAGCAGAGAGCAGGAGAGAGGGGATGAAGTGCGTACAGGCTGCAGGGAGGGCAATCTGTTGATGATGACAGAATAGTTGGGGAGGAACTTTGTTTTAGGTTTTATATATCTCAATAAAAATATTTTGTATTGAGTGTCAATAGTCCATAGATATTTCCATATCCCGTTATTCCCAGCTTTATTATTACTTATCATGTCCAGACTGAGCTGATGTAAAACTGCACAGAAGACAGAAATGTGAATAGTAATCACGACAGTGTGACACCACCCAACTACATTAAAGTATCGATTATTTACTGAGAACATGATGAATCTTTATTATCATCTAACATATCATTATATTTTAACATTGTGTGGATGTGTTTTGATCCGATTTAATTGAGTGGCCAAACAACATAGTAAGCAAACATTCCCAAAGATGTCATCCTGTTTAATCCAAACGTTGCTGAACCCTGATGCATGCAGGAAGTGATGTCATCCTTTTCCAACAAAGCCCTGCCTACTTCAAACCAGACATGTTTCATACAAGTGAACTAAACTCTTATAACTTTGGCAGAAGATGTACTATTGATTGGGACCCAGTCACTCATTGCAAACAACTAATTGAGAACAATGGTTTTCAGGGTCTTTAAAGGTACAGTTCACCCCAAAGTATTTGTCCTCTTACCTGTAGTGCTGTTTATCAATCCAGATTGTTTGGTTGTGAGTGTTTGAGATATCGACCGTACAGATCAGAATCAGAAATCCTTTATTAATCCCACAACAGGGAAATGTACCATGTTACAGCAAAAGAACAAGATAGTAAAGTGGCGAGAACACAATAATTAAATAGAATAAAATAGAGTAAAAGTTGTATAAGTACAAAGTGGTTGATAAAAAGTTGTAAAAGTGAATATCGCACATGGTAATATGTCTGCCTTTTCTCAAATATAATGGAAGTAGGACGCACTTGGCTTGTGATGCTCAAAGCGCCACAATAACAAACAGTTAGTTGAGCCCAAGTGGACGTTTGTGCTAAATTTGAAGAAATTCCCACGTTCATGAGAATGGGACGGATATACTGACCTACCGACAACCCACAACCTAAATAAAAAGGAAAATAAAATGATCACTCTTATCACTTCCATTACAATTCTAGTTTTGAATTGTTTTTTGAGGTGGAATTGGTTATTTCCACTGAAAACAAAACAGACTATGTGGCAGCCATCCACCTAACTATAATGTAAGGGGACACATGGTGTGCAATAACACAAAGAAAATAACTTTTAAATTATTTTGGGTGGAAGAAACTCTAAACTAGAATCTATACAAAATCACACCACACATTCTTTAGATTGTCAAATTATCCGAATAGACAAAATTGAAGACAAACGACACATTTGATTCCCCCCCCCCCCCCCCCCCACACTTTTAAAAGCATTAAAACATGTATTGTAAAAACATAATCACACAAGTGAAATAATTACAGGATATTTCAGATTTCTCAAGGGAGTAAAGATGGTCAATAAATTATTCATACAAATATATATATATATATATATATATATATATAGAAGCACCTCTTTATTTGACCAAACCGATGATGATCATCACGGTGCACAAACTCCACATTACATCTGCTTGGCAGATATTCTTCGTAGAAACCTTGAGTCTCATGCTCTTTTCGCATTTTGGACGACAGATATACCACGGCTCCGTTTTTGCACAGATGAGCTAGTGTCTCCACTAGCAGCGGGTGAGTCTCTGGGAGGTAAATTATATCACCAGATCCCAGTCAGAAGGGAAGTTTGTGTGGTCCTCACCCCAGGACAGAGGGAGGACGGTGGGAGGCCAACCACTCGATGGCATGTTAGCAGAGACGTTGGCCTGAAGTTGTGGAAGAACCAAAGGGAGGTCTGTGAAGGGTCACGACTCCACCTGGAAACATACCAAAATTAGATTTTGTTGCTAACAATATACTGACAAACAATGACAATATACTGACCCAGAAATAATTGCAATGAATGATGTTATTTTCATGTTAAGACCATTTTATGAAACTGATATATGATAATATAATAGCATAAAAATGCAAGTACACCCTTTCAAAGAGCAATTAACATTATTAAAATATCCTAAATAAATGAAACATAAATAAAATAAAAACCACACAGCCAAAACAATAAATGAAATGGACTCTCTGGCTCTGTTAACAAAAAGGCATAATGTCTACGCAATGCCAAAGTTGGCTATGGTAGGGAAACCCTGCAGTTTATTCTGGCATTATGTTGTCTAAAATGTTGGTAACATTCTTATGTAAACAAGCTCACATGTAAACACAACGGGCAACATTGAGGTCAGCAAAAATGTTTGAGGTCATGTCCATATATTGTACAATAAGTCGTGACAGGCGTTGTTGTCGATGGAAACTCCCGACTAAAGACACTTCACACACTGCGATTATATATTATTTACGATAATATAAGATAGAACTTTAAAGTAATAAATACATTTTAAGTAATAAATATAAAGTGTAGAATTAGTAAAACTAATACCAGATAAGATACATTTAGTAAAATACAGGTAAGTAAACTAAAATAGAGAAGTAAACAACAACATAAGAAAATAAACAAGTGTAAACATATGAAGTACATCAAAAGTAATACTAATAATAAAAGTAAGATACAATTAGTAAAAGAAGTAAACTAAAATAGAAATGTTGCTAATAGTGCGCATGATATTCAAAAAGTAATACAAAAAGTAATATTTCCCATGATATTGAAGGAGAACTTTAGCACATGATGGTGAAAAAAGTAACTATTGCACATGGTATGGATATATAATTATCGCTCTCAGTGTCAGATGTTTTGAGATGGATGCACCACACAGAACACATTGAGGAACTGCAAATGCATAACAACTCTCAGGATGTTTTGACATTGCTGAATAAGTGACAACACGGTTAGCAGCGCCTCTGGTGGAAGCAACTGAGTTGCATATCTGCAGACAGGAAGTGTGGCTGAGCATGAAAGAGTTAACTGACTGAGACACAAGAAAACTATCTTTCTTTACCAGCCAGGAATGGTTCAGTAGCGCATATCATTACAGTGACTGAATGTGCAGACACAATTAAAGGTAACGACATAGACTCCGACCACACCAGTCCCTGCTCCCAGCTCTATGATGCGCTTTCCTCTCACCTCCACCGACTGCTCCTCGAGGTAACGACCCAGGTGTAACGCACGTGTATGTACACACATAAACACACACACATTAGACAGAGCTCAATCTGATTTAGAAGGAATATTTTCATAACTTCAAGATAAACCAAGTTGGTTCTTTCTTACAGATTCCCAGACCCGGGCAGCCACGCCGAGGCTGGCCCCCGAACACCTGTCTGGTCCTCAGCTCCTGGCCGACCAAAGTGTATCCTGAGAAAATGTTTCCGCAAACAGACAGTCGTCAACAGGAAACGGGTCGTCTTCATCTCCTATAAGTCATGCTTTGTAAATTATATCGTTTGTCTTGCAATAAATTCAGCTACTCATTATTGTGAGTTGCTCCCCAGAGTGTGGATATACGAGGCTTTTAATTTGAAAGGTTACACCAATACACTTAGCTTCCGGGTTAGAAGACCTATCAAAGAATACATATTTTCTAAAGTTATTCATGAATATGTACCCTTAAAAAAATGTTGCAATATATTATACTATACTTACTATTTACTTACATACTGCAGTATACTGTACTAGTATTATTACATGTATTATATATTATACTATATGACATTTGATAGTTAAACTGCTGCACTAAACTATATCATGCTGTACCATTTTATATTACTGATATTACATTTGAAAAGTCCTTTACATGATTTATCAAATTAGTTGATATCATTTATAGCCAATTGACTTGTTTCAGCTGAATATATGCATCAATGTTACAATTCAAAACACACAAAACACCATCATGTTCCAGGTTTATTTAAAAAAAAAAGAAGAGTTGCCGTTTCCTCAACCGTTTTGTTTGAAAACAAAACTTAAGTAGAGTACCACTAAGACAAACATTTTTCACACATAACTTTACATCAATGACAAAGATGATTTGACAGGTGTGCCGAGTACAGATATGTTAAATAAAGCTCTTCATCATTTCCACTTAATAGTCTTTATAGAAACACAAGAACATGTAAGGAAATTCCAACACAGCCAACTAAAATGTAATGTGTTCAATCTGAGAAGAAAAGAAAATCATATGCTGTCTTCATACATCTGCTTGTGTTGGACTGTATCACAGTTTTCTGAGTGGACAATAACAGCCATTGGGTTTAGACTACAGATATATATACAGTCATTCTGCCTCAGACAGACAGAACCTTTGAACCTCTTGATTATTCGAAGTTATTAAAAAATAAATAATTATTTTCATCATACAGATGACAGTAGTATTACATCCATGACACGACCACCCTCCCCCCCTCTCAGGCCTCAATATGTGCAAACTGCAAGAGTTTAAAAAAGATAGCACTTTAAGCAAGGACCATTAAGAACATAAACAACCAGAAGGGCACGGAACGCACAGACCCCCGCAAAGGCCCTATATCGCAATGTTAATGAAAGTGAAAATTAATTAGTGAATCCGCCCCGTGATTCGGATGTGCTCCAAAATTGTGTTTTTTCCGTAGCCCATGCTACACCGTCCCACCAAGTTTCATGAAAATCGGCCCAGTTGTTTCGTAATCCTGCTGACGAGCGGACAAACCCAACTGAAAACATAACCTCCTTGGCGGAAGAAATTAAGTGTTTTAAAATGAGCACTTCATGTAAAGTGCAGCAGCTGTGATGCAGGTATGATTTTTAAATTACAGGGAGCTGTCTACACCCTCCTCAGGCCAACAATGCACTAACAATCCTCTGAGTGTTATAATTTAATTGTGGAGTAAAGGGATAAAAAAAAAAAAACAGCTGGTCCTTAAACCAAAAGGAATATTTTTGGTACTGAACGACTATTCTAATCATATCTGTTATTGTCCTATTACAAAACATTTTATTTTAGTCTTTCAAGGTAAAATACTGAGCCGGGACATAAACGTAATGTCGGAATGAAAATTAATTTGCAGTGAAAAGAGACTAACTACATATTTCGTTCTCACAAACATGCGTTCTTGTCACATCTTCCTCACAGAAACAAAATGTTTGCGTTGATACTGGACAGAAATGATGCATTGTCACACAACAAACGTCACAATTCGTGCTTTGAGTTCAAGCAGATAACACTCTGCTTTAGCAGTTAAACATTGGTAGTCCACAAAGTGTTTTTTCTTTGTCAAGACACACACGTCAACATAGTCGGGTTCGACAAACTTCTGTCACAGAGTCTTGGGGATTTGGGTGCAAGTCACTTGATTAAATAGCCACGGCTCAGACAGATTGTTGATTGTTTCTTTCATTAAAATCAACCACAAAACATCTCCACACAGCCCAAAGTGCACCTGCAAAGGGGACGAGGAAATCTTCTTCACGTTTCCTGGTGAATGAAAGGCTTTGTTTCGAGTAGAACCGAGACCAAGTCCAAGTACACACAGATGCACAACAAAAACACCCACACAGAAAACAAAAGCCAGAGGAATGCATGATTAAAACTTTGTTCCAAAAAGAATAACAATTAGAACCATGACTATGACAAAGAGGATCAAAATGACCAGCATCTTTCTGTTTTTCTTCTGATACTGTTCCGCCTGCAAAGAAAACGAGACAAATGTCAAACACTGTATTTCTTATCATCATGCGACACATTGAGTTTAAACATTTGATTATTGTAAAGGTTGATAGTAATAGATATGGTAAATTATATCATAATTGTGTCTGTAGCCTGCTGAAAGTTGCCTTTTTGTTTTCCCTTGTGGTTGTTAACATTCATTATTAGCTTTCAAATTGTTATGCATCTATAAAAAAAAGAACCCAGGAAATAAATATTGAATTAAAATGGCAATAGACAAGTTTTTTTGCTCTAACTCATCATTATGAAGTAAATGTTCATTGCATAATATAATGGCTATAGAATAATGACTATCAGCGTTTAGATTGATTCCCTATAAGCCTCGCTTACACTATGCATTCTGTCTGCTACCGGGTCCGATCTCCAGGGGAAATGAAGGCTTGATTTACTGAGTCAACCTTTGTGCAAACAAAACAGGAAGAGGATATCGATTTTGTTTCCCCTAGTAGCGATCAGTAGCCATCCCCACTTACCAAAGAGTGTCAAAGTTAATTATTTGCAGTTACTATCCCCATGTCATACGGCCACTTGCATATTGGTGGCGCACGGCGCAGATTACTCTGAGCAGCATTGGGAATTATGACAATATAACATATACTTTCCCCCCTGATGGTCTGTCCCTAGGAGCAGATTGTGAGGAAATGGAAAGCGATCAGGTTTTCTCTGCGACTGTTAAAGTCTATTGCCACTTCAACAGCAAATGTACTTTTGCATTTACCTTTTGTAACTGTTTCACACCCTCTTCTGTTTTCACACAAGACTGCTCCACATTGAAGTCAATTCTGTCAAGAACGGTGCCCTGGAGAAGAAGAGGGAGGTTTGTTAGCAGGAGGGAAATTATTTTAGTTGCAGATTCTTTATTTTAAACAAAGTAATGTTGTATGTTAGCGGTGTTAACAGTTTGGTGTAGCACTGACACTGACTTATAGAAATATGTCAGGATGCTTTACACTTTGGTACCTCATGCCATATCTATTATTTAAGTCTATTAATTAATTATGTGTGTAAGTGCGTCAGGGCAGCTTTAAATACCTGTTCCACCACCATTCCTGCCAAGTCCCGGAAAATCTCATTTAGATCTGAGATGGACTGCACTATTTGTCGGATCTCCCGCTCTCGTTCTTCCACCATAACTGTGTTCTGCTCCACCAGCATCAGCTGGTCAGTTGTGAACCCCTGAAACGAAAGAAAGAATAAAAGTAAGTGATTTTATTAGTAACACAATTATTACTTTTAACATTTTTTAATTGAATTGAAAAGAAAAACAAGAATTTAATTCATTACGCCACTCTGTAGATTTGACCTTAGATGGCAAAGGCAAAAATACATCAACAGGCCAATTTCTACAATAAATAAATAAATAATAAATAAATAATGATGATATTGTGTAAATGTGTTTTATGTGGAGTCTCATGAATAACATAATGTTTTTAAAAGCTTAATTTTGTGACAGTAGAGTATACTTTATTTGTGCCACGTCCTGTCTTCTAGTAGGGATTAATAAATTAATAGATTAATAAAGAGTGACAAGAACTGATGTGAAAAATGTACAAATGTTACATTTAAATGTGCATAACACAGTGGAACCTGCGTCGATAATTATTAATTAATAATGATTATAATCTGAAATATCTCTTCTTTTATTGTACTGTAACTGATCCAAGAAAAATAAATCATGGTGGAACTCTAACTGGGATTTATTTGAATGACTTAATGCATTTTAAAAAGCCGGTCACCTTGTCATATACAGCTAAATCTTCATCCTCTTCCATTAGGGGTCCAGAGTCAAAAAAGTGCTTTGATCTCTCTTCACGATTCTTCATACCTGGAACATAAACCAATGACCTGATGTTTAGATGAAAAACCAACAACTCGAGGAAAGAAAGATGAGATATAACCGTTGCAATGTATACAATTATGTGAGAAGCAACAATGAGGAATGCAAATTCAGGAAGACCGATCCCAGCTTCACTGCAGTTCTTACGTTTTAGGTAGCCGGACTGTGTGTGCCTGAAGTTGGTGGAGAGCTCCTGCAGGCTCTGTGCCAGGGACGAGACCACGTTTCTCAATAGCCTCTCCTCCTGCTCGGTACAGTGGCCACAACGAGAGTGTAGCCCCGTCACAGCTCGCTGGCATCGATGAAACATCTGCAACGGAAACAAAATTAGTGGGCAAGCAGAAACAAACTCCATGTTTCATTTCAAACTCTTCAACATGAAAAGTTGTCCAACTTTCTGCGTGGGAGTGTGGACTGAACGGCCACAATGAGTAAATGCAAGTTTTCAGAGGGTGGTCAAACACCAAATATAAACCCTGGTTGGCTCAGGATTCCAAAAGGGAAAAGATGTAAACTTTGTGTAAAATCATACGACAACATGAGGGAGGCGGCATTTGTTATCCATATGCAAGTAAAGCGCTGCAGTCGTGCAAAGACAAGTGGTCTGAGCGATCTACCAAGAAGTCTGGAAATAAGAGCCTGTTGTCATTTATAAAAATAAGCATCATCTCTATTTCAACACCGGTAAATGACTTTACCTGTGTAATCTCCTGAGTAGTGATTTCTATGGCATGCTCTTCCTCACTACTGTCATCAAGTGTGGGTCGATTCATATGCTTGTCATGAAGTAAGGCCAGATCCTTCATCTTCTGCCGAACCCGTGTGATTTCATACTGGATCTGAAAGGGAATACTTAACGGTTAAAAGCCATGCCTCTTTACTTTGTACACACACACACACACACACACACACTCTCTCACACTCTCACACTCTCACACTCTCTCTCACTCTCTCACTCTCTCACTCACACACTAACTAAGTAAACTAAATAAATAGGGATGCTGTATTTGTATTGGTCAGCCATTTACAAATATGTCTCTATGTTTCAATCACCTCATCAATCCCCTCTGTCCATTTGGGGGGCAGCCTCTTGGTGACGCCAATGGCCGCTTCAGGATCCAGACTAATTCCTGACACCAGGGCCATTCGATCATCGGCCAACTTAAAAACACAAACAACAAATTATTCTTTTAAAACTTTTTATACAATAATTCAACATGATGATGCTGTTATGCGTCTAAAGTTGTTCTACCACAAAAGGGAAACACCAGTACCTCATCAAGCTCCTAATGTGATTGGCACATAGCAGATTGGTCCCATCCAATAGAGAACAAGGAAAAGGAGAGAAAGACAAAGGTAAAGTGAGCCCCAGAAAAATCAGGAGAGAATTCAAACAAAGTGATTTGCATCCAAACAAATAATTTACCAGAAAGGAGAATGATAATTGTTGTACAGCAGTGGTACATGAAGTCTGGCTGTTGAAATATATTATTATAGATTATAAATCTAATTTGTCCTGGGTTTATATGTGTGTATTTACAAATGTGTAAAACGTGTGAATGAAAAAACAGGTTAAATCACACTTATACAGAAAAAAGGTTAACTCCACTTTAAACAAATCATTAGACGTAAGAAACAGTGATGGGGGGAAACTAGGTTGAGCCTCAAGATCACTTGAGAATAATGTCTTTCATGTGTCTTGTCTTGTTTGAACTGACAAAAGGCCCTGCTGCCTTCTGGCAAAGTCGGCTATTTTAAAGCAGCTTCAGTCAGATGAATGTGCGTCTTCTAAAGGCAAACAAAGTTGTTTTAGTTACTGCAACTATATTTCAGCGTGTGTGGATACGTATTCTGATATCATAATTGCACTACTGTAAGATGAAAGTAACGTACTGCTGGACATATCTTTTCAGTTTTCACTCTGCTCTAAGAATACAGAAGAAATTAATTTCCAATTCAGACGGAATATTAACACCAATTAATGTACCAACATCTTCACTGTGACGTATGTGGAGAGTGCAGACATTGGATGAAGTTTGATACAGGCACATTGAGACATACACAGAACAGACACTGCAAGACAAGTACGATATTAAGACTATAAAACACAATTTGTTACATGTAATAATGTAAGTGTAATACGTGTCTGGTAAGGAGTCAAAGGAGGTCTAGTTAAAGAGTGCGAGAACATTTTGAAAATCATGAAAGCTATTTTCCACTAAAGAATATGTTGAAAGATAATGTACACAGAGCTAAAGTAAAAACAATCTATGAGCCAGGAAGGTCATAACCCAATTGCTGGGCTGCTCCATAATGACTGCATCACATACTGGTGGAGTAAATAATCAGTAAAAAAGTTTAATGCAACATGTGATCGGCCCATTGCTGCAGCAGATTCAACCCACAGTGTCTGTGGTGTGGTGAAGTCAAGCATGGACCACGCTCAAACTGAATGCTTCCATTCCCATGATATGTATCGAAAGAAGTAGAAAAAAGGTATCAAATGAAGCACTCTGCAAATTAAGTATGGTACCGATTTAAGGGTGCTGGTTTTTCGACTAGTATTGTAATTTTATAACGATACCCAGCCCTAGTGTACAAACTGGCAGACATACAGCTACCTTAGAGAGCCGTTAACTGGTTAAAATGTTCACAACTGAGTGTGAATGGTGTGAACACACCCTGCACCTGCTCGCTGTGTATCCTGCACACGGCCTCCTCTACTGGAGACGGGAGGTGAACTCCAGCGCAAACACAGGAAAGCTGTAAACTGCTCAAGTCTCAGAAATGTGTCAGGGAACGGGAGGAAAGTGTTTGGACTACCTTGTGCTTTGTAGTATTACAAACTGCAATGGAACAGACAGTGCACAGGTAGATAATGACAGGATTTCCAAATAGGGGTGAAGCATTCCTTTAAGAATGACTGAAGGTGAATAAGTTTTTTTCATCGATTCCCTTCTGCTGGATCTACATCATCCCGACACTGTGCCTTACCATGTGGATTGGTATCAAGTCAGGTCAACTTTTATTTATATAGCGCCAAATCATAACATAAGTTATCTCATGACACGTTTTTTTTAGACCTTACCCTATAATGCACAGAGACCCAACAAGAATAAACTCCCCTTTAACGGAAAGAAACCTCTAACTGAACCTGGCTTAGAGTGTGTGGCCATCTGCTTCGACTGGTTGGGTCGAGAGATAGAGAGAGAGAAAGAGAGTGGTGAAGGGACGGCAGCTCCTCTGGCAGCTAAATATGCATCTGCCTGCCACAGACACAATCACTACAAGATCCCCAAAATTAAGGATTTTCATAATATTAAGTAAATGTATTAAACTGTATAAAATTGTTATTGTATTGTATTGTATTGTATTGCAATCAAAGAATGGACTGCATCAGTATAATATCTAACCTATGTGACACCTGTGTATTCAATATGGTATATGTGTAATCTTTTGTAAACTGCTTTGGCAACATGCCAATAAAATTAGACAGGGAGAGACACACAGACACACACAGAGACGCAGAGATGCACAGCATATTTGGCCAGATGTGATTGATCAACATTAAATACAGTTTCTTCATCAATGTCAGGATAAAATTCATATTCTTTGTTTTGTCTATTTACAATGGCTCAACTAGAGATACACCAAACTAAATTCTGTTTGTTTCACACATATTTATAAGTACAGGAAAACATCAGCTACACTCTAGTGGAACAATCAATCACAGGTTACAGGCACAATTTGATCTAGATCATATGTAGTGGAAAAGCACACTTTTTACTAGAGAGGAGCATTATCTGGACATTAAGAAAACATGCTTTATCTTTCACAAAAACCCACCCAATGTACACCATTCTAATTAAAAAACTTTTAAAAATGACAAAATACTTACTAATATTTAGCTATTTTAATTTCCAATGTTTACATTTACTGTGGCTTTATCTATAACGAGCTGAAAACATATCCCCTGCACTTCATCCTCCTCCATCACCCCCCTGAGTCACATAACACAATCAGTCCTGAGGTGAAATACTACTTTACTACTACACTAATACTACTATATATACTATATCTAGCTAACACCGCTGAGTGACTGGCTATATGCAAACAACACACAAAGTAAAATGTCAAAACGATGCAGACAACTCACCGCAGCATTGCTACGTGTACTCAGACGGGGGTCGTATGTACTCACTTGCTCAGCCAATATCTGCCGGTTTTGGATTGCATTGTTCCGCATTAACAAGAAGGCATCGGTCAGACGCCTAGTGGCCATGACTGCCTTGTTTGATATCGAAATTTACACTGGACAAAATGCGGATCAGGCGATGATTTAATAAATTATGTCCACTGCTGCTGACCCGCAGCTAACACACCGCTAGCTTTAGCTTTAGCTTAGCCTGCGATGAAATATGAGGAAAACTCGCGATACAGCGCCTATAGTGGACAGTAAACAACCTTAATAATGTTCATCTGTCAGGCATCTCTGAAACTTAACGCTGAATTAAAAATCAGAAACATGACCGAGGGTTTCTTATCAACTGTTTGAATTTAACGTTAGATTAGTAACGTTATTCCGCTTTAGACAGCTACGGAAGTAGGAAAACGTAAACACCTGCGTAAAGTGCTTCTTCTTCTACTACTCATTTACGCAGCTGTCACATGTAACTGGAGCCCGTTATCGCCACCTACTGTCTCGGAAAATAAAGCCTATTAGGTTTTCACGTACAGGGAATTTGCTTTGGTGTATTGGTGCATAAAAACACGTCTACTCCAAACACATTTCAAATGTGATACATGTACATGACATACATATGATTTCCAGATCCCAGGTCAAATATAAGACATCTTATGTGAAAACATTGATGTCACATATTATATTATAGCCTAGGTAAAACAGCATTTCATATGTGATACATTTACAGTGGTTCAGTGGCAATTATTCCACAATTAATTGCAAATACATAATATATTATTATATACATTACATTATATATAATGTATATATATATATATATATTGCAAATATATAATCATGTCAATGCAAAATATTTTTCTCATATATATTTATACATATTCTTTTGCTCTTTTATTTGGACACAGGTATTTGGAGCATGGTATCTACAGTGTCACTGAAAACCATAAAACCTTTGACCTGCCAAACAGTCCTCCACTTTCAGTTTGCTGGGTTTTTATCTTCAGTGCATTTACACTCACTGCCTCAGCATATCTTATCTGTGCTTCATGGACCTCAGCCTCCCTGAGCTCACACTTTGATTGTACGTCCCTCTATGTTCAGGTAGCTTCTAGCTGAAGACAAATATCTACTGTTTCTTGTTTTGATAAATCATTTTGAATTAAATAATGTTAGTTAGTTAGTTAAAGTCATTTTTTTTATTTTGGGATGGATTTATTTTATTAATCTACATCTGCTCATTCACTCTGTTAACGCTGGGAACCAGAAATCCTCAACATCACTCTGATGTTGAGGCTTAAAGCTGCAGTATTTAGAAAAAAACGTGTTGACTTGTTGGCAGGGTAAATTAAATCACACAAATGCGCGTGCCCGTGCGTGGCTATTGCGCCTGTGTGTGCGTGCGTTCACGCGCGAGGCGGTGCCACTAACAGTAATTATGTCCCTAAAAGCTCCTCCTCCGCCCATTACTTAATCCCTTATATCCGCTAATACTGCGACAGACATTTACTCACAAGCTCCAGCTGCCGTCAACAAACATTTCAAAGTTCCGTGTTGTGAAGCTCAGAGACAGATTTATAGTTCAAGTCTGAGGAGCGCGGAAGGTAAGGAGCCTTAGAGTTCAACCCTCTTCCTGTGTGGATGGTTTAACACCTGTGCAGCACTTAGAGAGCATAGTTAAGTAAAAAGTCGTGCCTGTCACTCAGTCAAGTACACTGGTTTTAAATTATAATCATGTCTGATGGACACCCCTTTTAAAAGGTTGGTTTTAATTGTAATTTGCTTCACTAGTTGTAGGCTACAGTACGTTGCTGATTAAGCTAATGGGTTATTACAAAGTGTTGTTTTTTGTGAGCTAGGAGACTTGTTCAGATCATTTATAGGTAGACACATTTACCAACACAACCAATATCTCTACAGGTTGGTTTTAAAAATATATATATTTTCTGCTGGTGGCTGTTTTCCATTATTGGAGGCTGACACTGCAACCCTAACCCTGCTACTGCTTGTTATTACTGCTTATAACTCCTTGTGGGCAGATCCTCATATTGTCAGATCTTGTCAAAGACCATTGATTTATTTCTGTGTTTCTAAAGGTGTTAACTAAAATCTGCATGATGACATTTTCTAAACTTACTGAATGAGGTATAGTAGGTGATTATGATTCCTCAGATGTAAGAGAGACTGTCTTCATACCTGGACCCAGATCAGTGTCTTTGATAAGGGGTGTGTCACTAGTTGTGGGTGTGGATTATTCAATCCAAGGAATGCATGCAAACCAGTTCTTGTGCGTCACTCACTGCTGCAATAGTGAATTACCTACCTATTTTACAAAACATTATTTTGCACCCTCACTTGAGGTTAAAGCTTCGCCCTGTTGTTGTTCTCGTCCCACAGCCCCGTCTTGTTTTCTCTTTGCTCAGCCAGCTGGTCGACATGGCCTCCTCTGATGATGCTGAAGGGTGTCTGACTCCTGTGGATTTTATCCAGCTGCAGCATTACATGGAATGTAAGTTTCACCTTCTCACTATGTTTATGTCGTGTCTCTTTTTATTGGGGTTTTCAAGGTGAAACATACAGTCGAAGTATTTTAAGTACAGGTGTTAAAAAGACATTAAAAAAACAAAACAATGTTTTACAGGTGGATTAACACGTGCGATGAAAAAGCAGTTTTGGAAATTAGTTTGCAATACTTTAACTTGTTGCAAATTCAGTTCAACAGGAAAATGTATCAATAAGATAATAAAATAATAAAATAAAACTTGAATATAGAGTGGATGTCAAATAAGTCAGTAGTGCTTTTGTAAATTGCGTTTTCACCTTGTCACTTACATTTTTTTCAACATAATTAATATTACCTGCATGTAAAACATACAGAGAACAGCTGAAGTGGTAGTTTTGGTAAAAAAAAGTATTGTTGTTCTTCCTTTATGACTGAATACGTGTATATAAAGAATAATGATTTGCAATGGTGGAATGTAGAAACACTTTTTATTATTATTACTTTTTATTAGAGCTGCAAAGATTGTTTGATTTATTGATTAGTTGTCAACTATTAAATTAATCAACAATTATTTTTGATAATCGATTCATCGGGTTGAACATGAATATCTTCTGGTTTCCTCTATAACAGTAAACTAAAGCATTTGATGACGTCGTCTTTCAAAAACCAAACAATTTATCGATTAACTGAGAAAAGAATCGACAGATTAACCCGACAATAAAATAATTGTTAGTTGCAGCCCTTTATTTTATGTTACTCCATGCTTAATATAGAGAAATAGGGAAATATTGACTTTTACTGCAGGCCTGCTATATTTATCTGATTAAATTTTAAATACGGAGCATGATGTAATCAGCTCAGAAAATGTGACACATTGTTACAGATTAATCCACCCAACTGCATGTAATGAAAATGAAATTAGTTCCTGCTAGACCAACAGGAGAATCACATTAATGCATCAATAACAAGTCAAATCATTTACTCTAATATATATAACAATCAAAGCTCTTTTACTTTTGATGCTTTAAGTATATTTAGCTAATTCTGTAATTTTACTAAGATTTTGAATGCAGCACTTGTACTTGTAATAGTGTGTAACAGTGTTGTGTGCAGCGGTGGAATGTAAATAACTACATTTACTCGATGGCGCCTTCTTCTGTTATGTTCAATTTTGTCAATAAATGTTAGAAATCATTTATAAAATGTTTTTAATTCAACAGGCAATTTGTTGTATTTTTAGAAGTACACTGAAAGCAGCAAAAAGGCAGAACTGAGTACACTTTAATATTTATTTATTTATCGCAAGGTCAGGATATTCAACAACGTTATCGCATATTTTCCTCACATTGTGCAGCCCTTGTGCAGACTAGATGGATCACTGACTTTAATGTGTTGCCAGCTACTTTCAAAAAATCCTTTGCGAGTTCAATCAATGTTCACAGAGAGTGAAAGCAGCAGTAGTCACTGAGCATCAGACTTCAAATAAATGACTGCGGAAGTTCCTCAACACGATATATATAGAGATATATATAGAGATCCTCTGAGGATCATTCAGCACAAACACAAACACACAAACAACAAGTCCAAACTGTAAGTGCATGTGCCAGACTTCAAACTGATAGTGGATATAGACCCGCTGATGGGAAACAAAACGTGGTGCGGGGCTAAAAATATTCTGCTGTTCACTTAGAGGCTTTGAAAGAAATGAAATGGGGCTTTTAGTGTTGGGGGGAGAGGGAGGGTGGGGTGGGATGGGGGGGCTTTTGCACTGTTGGATAATGGATGAAAGGATAATTACTCTCGCTCCTCTCTGGACCTGAGAAAAGTATACACTCAGTAAGTCCATGTCCACAAACAGGGATGATCTCACATGTGTTTCCTGTTTTAGCACTCAGAAGCCATGTAATTAATGTGTGGCACAAACAGACAAAGAACTTAATGAGTTACAAAACGTTTTTGCTGAACAGTTGAACGTTTCTATTTTTTCATCAGTCATGCTCAGAGAGATTCATATCGGAAAAATGTTAATGACATTAAATATTCTTTCAATATGTTAGTTTATTTAGTCGCTTTCTGACGTTCTCTTTGCAGACAGCAGTTTGAGGGTGAAAGATGTGATCAAGGAGTGTCAGCCTGGAGGCCGGCTGGCCAAGCACAGCTTTGGAGAGGTAAGTCATGCGTGATCAATGATACATGTGGGAAGTCTTTATTTTACACGGTAGTCAGTTCCCATTTCTCCCAAAACATTTAGGAGGAAGTTTTCCCAAAAATAACTATTTAATTAGCTATTAATTATAGAGAAAAACGGAATTTCTAAATATTTATTGTACATATGTTGAATTCTTTGCTTGACTGATACATTTTTGCGCTTTTGCGTATGTGTTACATGGAATGTATTAATTTAAAGTAAATCTATCTCTTTTTCCAGGAAGTTATCTAGAGATTACAGTACAAACAAAAGCATTACAATAAATGTAAATGTTGCACTAACACATTATTATTTCTCTCCACAGTGCGTGGATGCGGTGGGTTTCTGTCTCTTTCTCAAGACCTACCTAGAAGTGGACGACTTCCCTGCAGATTTCTGCCAACGCCTTTTTCGCTATTTTCAACACGTGGAGCAGGATGGGTGCACAACAAGCACTCTGCCTAAAGGAGGTAAATCATTTTGAAAGCCCTGTCTTCTTTTACATAACAGCATAGAGCAGGTGTTAAGAGGCAAAGCTGTACAGTCATCATCTCTGAGTGCAGCTGGGAATGCACCACATAACATGCTGAAAATAATCAAAGAAAGAGAGAATGATACAAAGAGTATTTCCTGTATGACACTTTGTCCGACGCCCTCTTGTTAGTTTCTCTGTTTTGGTCTTGTTGTGCTGCGTCAGAGGAATGAAGCCGTGGGCGTAGAGCATCTTGGGAGATTAGTGCACCTGCTCCAATAACCAACCTTTGATACAATATTTGCTCTTATAGTTTTATTGCTGCAGTTCTACATTTTCATCCCAAACTTTAACAAAAATGCATTTTTAGACCTCAGTAATGTAAAAAAAGGTGAACTACTGTATGTCTTTATGTTCAGGTGGGGTCTTTCTTCGTGATGTGTCCTGTTACTTCTCAGTGCTGGAGGAAGGACAGCCACAGGAGAAGCTTGAATGTAGGTTTCATCTCCCTTTTGAACACTTTATGACATGTTTATTATATTGCAACTGCATTTAATGTACATTTCGATTGATTATGGAGGTCTAACAAAGTGAAACATCAATGGCTGACTGACTTTGTTTTGTTTCTAGTTACTTTCAAACTTTACGATAAAGACTGCAACCAACTCCTGGACAGCTCCGTAAGTCACTCAACATCACTGACAAGTTTCTCTACCTGCTCTGTGTTCATGAGGTCAACAACATGTTGGGAATGCTTTCTTCTTCACTCACAGCAGTTGACATTTGCACATTTATTGTTTGCAATTAGTTCTGCAAAATGTAAAAAAAAAAGGTCCAATTTACAGTTTTGTTTTGATGATCTTGGAGCACTTAACTAACTCTCTCTATATGTACTGTTTAGCTTATGTATATGTTGCTGGATACAGTATGAGTTGTCCAAGACACAGGATAATTACAGCATTTAACCTCTGCGGTCCTGCTCCTTTGCTGCATATTTGAAAAGCCTTATTTAAGATATTTTAGATCTTAAAAGTCTGTCAATCATTAATATGTCAATTTGCAAAACATAGGGGAGAAAAACAGAACAAGTAATAATGAAATAATAACTGCACTTGGACTACATTAAACTTGCAGGATTACTCAGAGGTTTCAGTATCTTGCACATTGATGAAGAGGAATATGTTTACTGTGAGTGTAACCCTGTTGTCTCTCCATCAGGAGGTGGATCGTATCATCACCCAGATGATGCGAGCTGCAGATTACCTGGGCTGGGATGTGGCTGAACTCAGACGGGTATGAGTCATTTTGATGTCTTTCACATGAGGGTTGTGATAATCTAATATCTTTGACAAGTAGGAGGGTGACAGTTAGTTTTACATTAGAAAGAGAGCTTTATTACAGCAGCTGATAGATGTAAAAGGATGTTTTCTAGGCAGGAGTTTGACGATAAATAACGAGCAGATGTTTTTGTAATTGGACAGGTGCTCAAAGACATGATGACAGCGTTCGATGTGGACGACAGTGGGACTGTCACTCTGGAGGAATGGGTGATGGGAGGCATGAACAATGTGCCTTTGCTTGTTCTGCTCGGCCTGAAGGTGACAGAACAAACATTTGACTCCACATGCAACACTTACATTTCCCCACAACGTCTCCTGTTGTGCTAATGTTTCTAGGAATAAAAATAACTATCTTTGCTCTATTTTTCAGTGTGGTTCTTGTTTTACATAGCGTAGTCTTTTTGTCCTCCCCTCACCCACAGATGACAGAGAAGGATGGACAGCATATTTGGAGGATGAAGCACTTTAACAAGCCGACTTACTGCAGCGTGTGCCAGAGCATGCTGCTCGGCCTCAGGAAGCAGGGACTCTGCTGCACCTGTAAGTGCTCACAGTCACCACCAGGGGGCAGCCACGCACCTTATACACCATGCAAATTAAGTGGAGGAGTTGCACCGTCTATTATTACATACTGTTTATTTTTGCTATAGAATCATATGAGTTTGAGTAGAGAAAGTTTTATTTTGACACTTTGTAATGTGTGTTCTTCTTCCTCAGGTTGCAAGTACACCGTTCACAGCCAGTGTGCCAATAAGAATCCCGAACCCTGTTCTCGTACCTTTGTCCAGTCTAAAAAGGAGATTGGTGTAAGGACACACACAACAACTCCCCATCGATGTCTTGTTTTGTCAGTCCACTACCCAAAGATATTCAGTTTAACAGCCATTTTTGCATAAAAAGTCATTGTTTATCAAAATAATATTTTTGTATTTGTTATTAGTTAGTTAATCAACGTATCGTTGCAGCTCTTGTTGCTTTTGGTCATTTCATGAGATTTGCTGACATAAAAGAAAAATATAGAATATCTTATATCTTATATCTTATCTTTTATATTTTATATTAGATTTTTTTTTTTGTCAAATACTGCTTTCAAAGTCAAAAATGAACTAAAGGCTCATATTTGTCATGTGTATATATCCATGTCAGTTTCTTTTCAATTGACCAGAAAGCAGCAACAGTAAACACGAGATGTCAGGTGCATTAATAAGAGAATCCCTTACGTATTTTTGAAGTGCAGATTACAGCCGCTGTAGTCTGCACTGCACATCTGCTAAATGTCCTGATTGCACAATTATGTGTTTACTGTCTTTTTCCGGTGAAGTGTCATTCAACCACAACTCACAACCTGTAATTTATCTCAACAGTTAACTGGCCAAATTTCGTCAGCAGCTTCCGGATGTTTTTATTTGTGCCAATAAAAACGTGTGCTTCACGGATATCAGATCTGTCGATGCACGTCTGCCTGTCAAAAGTTATATAGCGCTGTCCATAACTTCCACAGCCCTAAGGAGGGTGTAGTCTGTGCTGATTCTTTAAAAAGTCAACTGTAACTGGGTTGTGGTTTGGCACAAAATTAATGTTGTTCCTGGAGCGCAAGTTTAATATCATGTTAAGACTCGCTGACGTGTTGAGTAAAAGAATATGTGAACATTTTTGATTGATTGAATCTGTTTGAGAATTAAGAAAAACACCTGTACACCTGCACCTGTAAACATTTAAAATGAAATCAATTGAATGTGCTACAGGACACTTTGTAAGCATTTCTTTAAGGCCACTCTGAACTCTGTGAAATATTCAGTTTAAGATTTGTGGGCAGTAATAGTAATGATTTATACCTTTTCCTCAACCTCCTCTTTTCTACTGCTCTGTGCTTCAGATAGCATCTCACGACTGGGTCAGAGCGGACTGTAACTCCACCAAGTGTCAGGTCTGCAACAAGAAGATCAAAACTTTGGCGGGGAGGCGTTGTGTGTGGTGCCAGGAGATGGTGAGGAGTGTGTGCGTGTTTGGAAATTAATGAACGAATCAGAGAGGATCTCTCTTTTATTTTATTGTAATGCTCACTGAGTCTTTTTTCTTTTTTAGCGTCACGATGAGTGTATTTTCTCTGGCTTAGCGAGCTGTAATCGTGGCCCACTGAGAGATCATATACTGCCTCCGTGGGCCATATACGCCGTCTCAAAGGTAAAATTAGCAGCACCGTAAATCAGGCTTCAGCAGATTTAGATTTTTAGGATCAATGTCTTGTAAATTGTCTGTTTGTTGGTTAATTGTTCTGTGTCTCCTGCAGGAAGAGGACAGCAGCCTGTTAAACGTCACCAATGATGGCCACATCCTGCAGGTCTGCTGTTATCAAATCTTCCTACACACTTTCATTCCTATAACTGTACACCCTTGTGTTTTCTCTGTCAGGCCTCTTTCAAGTTGTCCGTTCAAACTACCATCTGCATATCATTGGTTTTGGGGAAATCTCCAATTTTAGTGTCATGTTAATCTTTTTGTGGAAGATTTTTATGTTAAAAAAGTTCAGTGTGTTGGATGAAGTCCTGGGAAAATAAGTGTTATGAAAATGTGACATAAAAGAAGAATAAAAGCTTTATTACAGTAACCGAACAAAACCCCACAGTCAAACAACTTAATTTTCTTCGCCATTGTGTGCTTACGTATGCACATAAAGTAAAAAAAACATTCACTGCCAGCATTTTAAAGTTGAATATACCTAAAATATTAAAATATCTGCCTTGGCAAATCCTTTGCAAAAACTTTTTAAGTGTAAAACAGGACAAGGCTATTTCATTTAACTTTAATTGATTGACAGCAGCAGAAGTTTGAATGATGTTTCCTCAAAGTTTTTATATAACATCTGTGCAGTCGTCTGACTCACAGCATGTGACCAAACAGTAGACACAAATGTGTAATTTGTTATTTTGTATCATGCATCATGTATGTGTTTTTTTTTAGATGTGTTACATAATCCATCGGATCTTAATCTGTCACGTATTCTTCCTCAGATTGTTCCGATTCCAGACTCCCACCCTCTGCTGGTGTTTGTGAACCCGAAAAGTGGAGGAAAGCAGGGTCAACGGTAAGCATCTTAAAGTCTTGATATGTTTGTGTAACTTTCTTTTACTCCTAGTGTAAAAAATAATCTTCATTTTTAGAATATGAAAATCCTCCCTGAGTTTATTGTGTGTGTGCTTCTCTGTGTTTTCCACAGAGTGCTCCGGAAGTTTCAGTACCTGCTGAACCCGCGTCAAGTGTACAACCTTTCCAACGGTGGTCCTGCACCAGGGTACAGTACACATTTGAGTTTCTTCACATTAATGTTGTTGGAAACACTTTCCATGACGCCCATGTCTCTAATATGTAATCATTCTAGTTATAAGCACACTATTGATATTGATAATGCTTTATTGATAATGCATCATAGAAAGTTTGACCACGTTGTCTTTGTTTCTCCAGGCTACACTTCTTCCGCAATCTGCGTGAGTACAGGATCCTGGTGTGTGGAGGAGACGGCACTGTCGGGTGGCTCCTGGATGCTATAGGTACCGCGAGTCTTTCTTGGGTTTCAGAGAGGTAATTAAGATAACCATCTCTAAGGCTAAATAACGTACCTGTGATTTCAGACAAAGAAGACCTGCAGGTGCATCCACCGGTAGCTGTCCTGCCTCTGGGCACCGGGAATGACTTGGCTCGCTGTCTACGCTGGGGAGGAGGTAAAACCATCAGCACATTAACTCTCAACACTCACTGAGGTATTGGAGTCCTGTGTTTCACTTTTTCTGCTTCTCCCTTGAAAGGCTACGACGGGTCAGACTTGAGAGAGACCCTGAAGGAGATCGTAGCTAGCGAGTTGGTTCCCATGGACCGCTGGAGCATCCAGGTGATACCAGACGACCCCCAAGACGAAGGGGACCCCGTGCCCTATGAGATCATTAACAACTACTTCTCTATTGGAGTGGTGAGTCACTGCCTCAGCAGGAAGGGATGATAACATCGAAAATTGCGTACATTTCTTAATGACCTAAAATATGACTTTGACAGGATGCCTCTATTGCTCATCGTTTCCACTCTATGAGAGAGAAACACCCCCAGAGGTTCAACAGCAGGTGAGGGTTCACACTAACTGTATGAACAAGGAGGGGGAAATATAAAGTTATAATATAAACGAATGAACAAATCATTTCTTCCCTCTCCCTCCTTTCCCAAATCCTGGGCTTCATTTTTCCCTTTCCTCTCTCCTAATTGCCTTTCAACCGACGCATTGTCTTCAAGCGCATTTATGTCACATGGACAATTACAATCAGCTGCAAAACTTTATAGATGTGTTTGTGATGGACAATATCTTTTGTGATTGGGATCTTGAGAAGTTGAGTCTTTTGAAAACGTGTAACAGAGCTTATGTTTTTTGTTTAATCAATAAAGGTGATGTTTTTGTCGCTCTCTGTTTCCTTTTAAGAATGAAGAACAAACTTTGGTATTTGGAGTTTGCCACTTCTGAAACCATCTCTGCGACTTGCAAGAGGCTGAAGGAGTGTCTCATGATTGAGGTTAGATACATTACATTCACATAATTGCTCATGTTTTAAGACTTGCTTTTGTTCAGTTGCTTAAACAACATGTTTTTTGTTTTGCCTCCCGCAGTGTTGTGGGAGGTCTGTGGACCTCAGCAGTAAGTCTCTGGAGGGCATAGCCGTCCTCAACATTCCCAGCATGCATGGAGGCTCCAATCTCTGGGGCGAGTCCAAGAAGCCTGATAGTGTGCCAGAGGAGGAGCACAGTGAGGTTATCACTGACCCTGAACTTCTTAAAACAATCTCTCAAGGTTTGTACTTCCCAAAATCACCACTTTTCTGTGTCCAAATACTGTCTTGAGTACGTATGTTGTCAACCTGGTTGTTTGTAATGCTGATTTAACCGATCTGTGTGTTCACTCCGCAGATATAAGTGATCGACGTTTGGAGGTGGTGGGGCTGGAAGGAGCCATAGAGATGGGACAGATCTACACTGGACTGAAGAGCGCCGGGCACCGACTGGCACAGACTTCCCAAATTACCATCAGGTTGTTTACTTTTACCTACAGGAGTATGACAATAACAACACGAAGACCTGACAATATGAGAAAACAAGAAGAAGAATGTTTGTGGCTCTTGTTTTGGATTGCTTTTTATTGTCAGGTGTCCCTGGTATTGTAACCCTCTCTATTCCGTCTGATGTAAACACACACACATTTGACATAATGTTCAGGCACAGTTTTATTAAATCTCACTTTATGTCCTCCCTGTGTGCAGGACAATCAAAGCCCTGCCCATGCAGATCGATGGGGAGCCCTGGATGCAGCCTCCGTGTACTGTAAGTGTCATGAACCAATCTAATCCAGTGCCAAGGGACATTACATATTACATTAGATTAGAATTAAAACCAGTTGTTACAGCCTTGTAGTGTACAACGTAATGTTGTTATTCATAGATTTATTTTTGATTACTGTGGCAGAGAACCATTTCTTCTACAGAACAGAGAAGAGCGATAATACTTCAGTTGGCAAAACATAGTAAATATTCACCCTGATTATGTTTATCTGTGTGAGGGCACAGCAAGTGTTTGAGGGCTGATTCTGAACTTATATTACATTCATTTAGCAGAAGATTTTATCCAAAGTGATTTACAGTTATCGCACCGATACATTGCCATGCTCACGTAGACAGGGGAAGCTTGGCAAGGCCAGTTTATTTATTTAGCACATTTCAGACAAAGTGCAAAAGAAACACATTACAATTAACATTTAAATAACACAGGAAGTGATGTGTCTTCAAAATAAAAGTACACGTTTTATATATATTTTTGGATAAAGGGAACACGATACAGAAAAGACAGAATATTTTAGTTTTACCAGACGATTTTGAAGTTTCTTTTCCTATTTTATCTTAGTTTATTACACTAAACTGATTTTAAAGGACTTTTGAACACAAATGATTTAATTGTCTTTCACCACAATGTATTTATTATAGATCTACATAAGTCACAAGAACCAAGCGAACATGCTGATGGCTGCACCAACAAAATCAACCGGCTTCTTTCACCTCAAGTAGATAAAAGCTTCCACTGCGTCCTCCAGTCTGCTGAGCGTCACAACAGAACAACTGAATGAAGCAGGATGGGTATTTAATAGAGAACATCTATCACTGTGTGCTTCCATTATTAAGTATTCTATATGTAGTTTGCACTTGATATCATTCAACATAATGTCAAGTACGGACAGCTTGCATTTAGACAGAGGGTTAAGCAGAGACCACATTAACAGTCTGAACGCTGTTAATGTGTGCCAACTTAAATGTAATGCATGTTGTGTATCTACAGGGTACGGATGATGATACAATAATATGTTTGCTTATTTTATGTCGTAATAGCTTTGCTGTGATTTATCAAAGGTACGGTAGTGTATCGCTGCTTCAGCCTCCTGATGCAGCTGGTGCTGAACTGTTTGTTCGGCCTTCAGAAGCTCACCGCAGCTCCGCTCGTTCAACAACATTATCCTACCTGTTCTCGTGTCTTTCACTGTCAGTGTTCATCCAACTGAACGGAAAATATATAATAATGTTTTTTTTTACTGTTTCTTGGGTAATAGGTTAGGATAGGTAAGAAATGATGTGCAAGCTTTCCATTGTATTCAATACATTGAGGTGTACTGGACACGAGTTTCCTAGATAGTGTTGCCCTCTACCTTTACTGACAATTCATGTCTTTGCATCGTCTTTGTAACAAGATTCTCCCGTTGATTATGCTTCTTGAAAATTGTCACAAAATACTCAGAAACCTGTTTATATTTGTGGAGATCAGACTGTGTTGAAGCTGAATATAAAGATCTTGAAGGTTTGGTTGCACGTGACTGAGACGGAATAAGGTGCTACAGTATTTATTATGTACATGCAAAACTGCTATTTTCATCTAAATCTTCCTTTAGAGGACAAATGTCAGCGTACCTGAATGTTTACATGGTCATATAAATCCCAGATATTAATACTGCTTACACGTGTACACCCATGCTTCTCTGTCATAAAGAATGTTTATTAACAATGCTTATATTTGAAACGTTTGACTTGTGTGTTTTTTTTAAGTATTATGTGTATGCATATTACTCTGCATGCAGCCCACTTCTTGAAATTCTAAATCTAAGTTGCTTGAATCTCCCTAAACCCAAAGCATGGCAGCACACAGTGAGGCAGGATTTGCATCAACGTGGGAGGGAAAGCAGGAGGACTAATCCAGAAGTGGGGAAGAGAAGTAGCAACAGCAAACATTAGGTTCAGTGTAGATGGTGTGTGTGTGTGTGTGTGTGTGTGTGTGTGTGTGTGTGTGTGTGTGTGTGTGTGTGTGTGTGTGTGTATCAGACAGAAGGAGTGATTGACACCGGATGATGGAGGAAATAGCAGAGAGGGGAGTTGGTGGAAATGAAAGATTAAACTGAATTTCCATAAGCATTCACTGCAATTGGAAATCAAAATGGAAATCTGGAAAAGTAAGGAGAATAATCTTATATTTAGATGTGAAATCTAGTGGGATTTAAGAGGATTATCCAGTGCTGGCAAAGCAAGACTGCATTGGATTTTTTAAATCTTTGTTTAGTTTACTTATCAATAGACACATGACAGGTCTGCCAAAATTTAGCTATAAGTCACTGAAATCTCATTTAAGCCAAGTCAAAATAGTTTTCATGTGAATAAATATGCCAATGCCTACATATGGTAATATACCATATATTCAAATATGAATGAACAAAAACCACAAGTATGTATTTTATACATGTGTGTATATACTACATGCCAGTATATGTGTGTTCTTGCATGACAGTCAAGCCTGTGATTGTATATTCATATAGTAAAATTATTATTTAAATTATTAACATTGTTATTAATTTCATTAACAAGTCCGTCTGTTCAGCTGCAGGTTCTTCCTCTTCGGAGAAACTCATCTGCTTCACTGCCAAAGATCCACTGAGAGTGTTCAAGTGTTTTTCTGGTTGTTACTACATAAGGAGTGTGAGGTGATACTTAAATGGATGTTGACATTTGGACACCTGCAGCTGTGGCTGTGACATCCATCGTGCAGATTGCCTGATTACTTTACGATGTGAAATGGATTTGTGATTTCACATCTTTTGAATTCATAGTGTAATTGGCATATTTTGTGGGTCAGAATAAAGATCTGAAAGTGCTTAGGGGATTAATTATACTGAATGAGATGCAGTCTGTCTGGACTGGAGGGACACCTGTATGGAGAGGATAATTGTGATAATTGTCTATTGTGAAATGTATGCAACAACTCAAAAAGTGATACTTTGTCAAATAAGTCCATCATTATTCATTGTTAATAGCTTAAACTAGATATGTAAGCATCTCCTAGTTTGGAGTACCTATTAAATAAAAAAGTAAAATTCTAAATACATATAAGTTTGAAATATATATATTGCATTAAATTGACAAACAAAACAGAAACACAGACTTAAACACAGAGAACTTAAACACATCATAGCCAAGTAATAATGAGTAAGGTAAAACAAAAAAAACAGGCAAGAGAAGGATGGTTTTCACTCCTCAAGGCAAACACACATTTCCTAAAAAGCACAGTATTACATAAAGCAATGAAAACACATAACACAATTCTTTACCACTGTTATTGTTTAAATGGACACATAAATCAACTATTAGTAACCATTAGTATTAGATAGTTTTGTCAAATGTAAAAATATAAGCTGCATTATTGTGGAGATCCAAACAAATAATAAAACATTATTAATGTAATAACCATATGAATATAAACAGAAGAAATAACAAACACATTGGGTCTCCATAATTCAAAAAAGTATAAAATCATAGTGTTTACAATTTAGATGGTGAATAGACATGTGTACTCGTGGTTCCTCCAAGAGTTTAGTAGAAAGATGGCAGAGGGTAGGGAGTTTCTAGCCGTTTCATAAAAACAGAAATCCTATTTCATGAAAAAAAACAACCTCGCAGGTGTTTCCTGTGCTGTCATGTGACAACACACCTCCCTGTTGTAAACGTGTATAACATCTACATTTCCAGTCATAAAACGACTGCGCATTAAACCTACGGCTATTTTTAGCATGTTTCGTCTAGTAATAGCCCCACGTGAGCCCCGGTGTCGTTGTCGGTTTATATTTAGAACGCACGATCCCCCGGCTCTTGCGTCAATGGAATCCCGTGCGTGCGTCACATGGAAGAACGTCTGTGTCAAACCCAACGCTGATTGGCTCGCGACCCGGAACGTTCCACCGCCTTGTTTACCATGTTTGGGCATTGACACGCCCTTTTGTCGACGCAGTCAAAATAAAACAAGAGTGTATGGATCCTCCTGCGTTGGTCTGACCCAGTATGTGTGTGAGAGTGTGTTTGAATGTGTGTGTGTGCTGACAGCTGCTGGCAGAGGTGACATTCATCAGTTTTACTCGTTTGGAATAAATGAAAAGCTTCAAAATCCGGATATTTACATGAACCAGGTGAGTGAAAGTGAACTGTTTGTTTATATATATTGATATTTATTTATTCAGGGGGCCACCTTAATGTTGATGTTAGATTTGTATGCTTCCCTTATACTTCATTATAACTTCTTCCATAATAATATAAGCTCATAGGACAAGTCTGACTGGACTGCTAATAAAACAATTTAACATATGCACCCTTATACTCTATAAGTTTGTTTATTAGTTTGATGGAAAATAATGTTTAAAGATGTGATATGCCTCTGCCTCACTCTTCGGGTAGCAGTCAGAGCTATGCACTAAGTTGCAAGTTTGTTAGGTACACCTATACATCATCCCTGCAACAAATCCTTCCTTTCTGGTTATATTGATAATGTTTGCTGAAACTATTTTAGAGAGGTGTTGAGACTACCCTTATTGCTATAAATGGCTTTGACATATTACAAACAACACCATACCAGCAGGACACCATAAAGTTGAATTAATGCCACTCTGAAGTGGAAATAGCAGTTATTGTTATATGATAAATAGTTGTTAAAATAGAGTATATTGTGTCATTAGTGACTAAGAATAGTACAGCTGCAACTGTACGACTACTTTTCTTAAATCTTTATCAGCTGTCGTCTCTGACTTGAGATGATTTTACATGTTCACACGTTGGAAACTTAAGCTTTGTAGTCTCACCATAAATCAAGCTTAATTTTGATCTTAAGAACATCGTTTCAAAATCAGGTTTAATTTTTAACAACTTTCTAAGTGTGATCAAGTCTGTTTCACTTGTTGATACACGCCCACTCACTCTATCATGCAAATGCTCACATGCACAGCACGCACGCACACACACACACACGCACATGCACACGCGCACATACACACACACGCACACACACACACACACACACACGCACATGCACACGCGCACACACGCGCCGCACAGTCTTTGCCACCGTTCCCATTACAGCTGGCTTTCAGCCCACCCTGAAATACAATCTGCAGCACTCCCTGGTACGGTCTGTGTGAAAGAGGGTTGCCCTCCACTGAAGGAGGTTTTCAGAGCATTAACAGCCAATAAAATAATACCTGACAATATGTTATTGCACCACTGGACCTCCCTCTTCATTTTCTTAAGAGGACTCATTGGTCCTGAAGCTAGAGAAATGGCATGTAGCGGTGTTAATGTTGGCTACTGTTTGGAAGGTCACAGACTAAATGCTGACTTAAATGAATATCTAATATCAACTAGTTTCTAATTTATTGGGATGCCTGAACTTCATTGCACGCATTACTGTCAACAGACAACTACTTATCAGGCCTAGTCCTGTTTTTATTCTGAAAAAGTAAGAATAACAGGTCACACTTTGGAATTTGAATGTGTAACAATCATTTCAAAATGCATTTACATATATAAAAACTTGTTTTTGAATTATAAAGACATTTGCTTAGATATAATGATACATGTAATATATATAAATGTAAACAATATTTATCTTACATTGAAAAACATTGAAGTTTATTTTAATCTAATTATTGCTGTCCTCTGTCCTAGCGATGCCCTGTGTACAAACCCAGTATGCATCCCTGCCCCATGACACCTACTTCAGCTCAGAGTTCTTGAATCCCGACCTCAGTGCCAAACTGGTGATGGACATCAGTGGCCAAAAGGACCAGCTGTCTACATCTTCGTTGCCCAGCATCAACACCTTGGTGGGAAATGGCTATGTGGGGGAGTTTGATGCTTATTCCTGCAAGATTACAAACTCTCCTCCTGCATCTACAGTTTCATTCAGCCACGCCACGGTGGCTGAGAACTCCTGCCCTCAGATGCAGAGCCAAGCCTTCAAGCTGGATGATCTCCAGGTGTATGGCTGTTACCCAGGCTCCTTTGCACTGAGCTGCCTCGATGAAACACTGTCGTCATGTGGCTCTGACTACTATGGCAGCCCAGTTTACACCTCTGCTTCTCCTCCAACATCTGGCTATCAGGCCCAGTCTGCACCTGTCTGGGATTCCCCTTTCAGCCCCTACCCCTCAGCCCCCCCATCCTCTGTGGCTGATAAGGCCGCCATGGCCCAGCATCTCTCCTTTTTCACCTTCAGCAGCCCGGCAGCAGAGCAGCACTCTCCCCTGGGGCAGCATCAGGATGCTCAGCCGGGCCACGACGACCCTTTCTTCCTGCCTCCTCAGCAGCATGTCTCTCCACTTAACTGTTCCCCCATGGCCCTGGAGCACGGATCATTGGAAAACACCATGCTAGTGGAAGGGGCGATGATGTCTCCTAAAACCCACAACTCAGGATCCAGTGAGGGCCGTTGTGCAGTTTGTGGTGACAACGCATCCTGTCAGCACTATGGAGTCCGCACCTGTGAGGGCTGCAAAGGTTTCTTCAAGGTAAAGAGCTGAGCAGGCTGATTCTATTAGTAGAGCCCGCTGGGACAATATATTAGCTGATTTGCTTATTGCATGTATATCAGTATCAGCGTATATGACAATAAGTACAGAGAAATTGCAGTAAAGATATGTTTGAGGTAGTTTATAAACGGTGACACCAATCAAAGTTTGTCCACCTAGAGCATTGACAAGTTTATTTTTGTAACTGTACAATATAATGCTAAGTACATATCATGGCAAATTTAAAGGATCCTTATTAAAAAGTTTTTATGTCAATGTATTGGATTTATTTTACATCGATATCAGTAACAGCCTAAAAAATGCAGTATTGGTCGCCCTGTATTAAGATAGTATGCAGAGTAATTGTTGCATTTCTGTCATTTACATTGTCATATGTCTGCAGCATTACAAACCCATAGTAATGTCATTTCTTTGCTTGTTTAACAGCGAACTGTACAGAAAAATGCAAAGTATGTGTGCCTCGCCAATAAAGACTGTCCTGTGGACAAGAGAAGGAGAAACCGCTGCCAGTTCTGCCGTTTCCAGAAATGTCTTACAGTGGGAATGGTCAAAGAAGGTAATGCAATGTCAGACTCTCTTTCAGTGGCTAATCTATGATCACGATAACCCAGGATTTATAATAACTGTCCCGTGAAACCAAAGCTAGAAATGACAGACATATGTAACCAGAGCCATATAGGGCCAGCTGCAGAAAACGAGAAACTGAAACTGATACAGCAGTTGTTTTTTAAATTGCGGGGTGCAGCGACGGTCATATGAGAGTCACAAACATGTGCTTCCTCTTTTCTGTCTCTATCTTAGTTGTTCGCACAGACAGCCTCAAAGGTCGACGGGGACGTCTGCCCTCCAAACCCAAGACTGTGGTCGAGGCTTCATCCATAACCCCCAGTGTCAACATCATAGCCACTCTTGTCAGGGCTCATTTAGACTCAAACCCAACCATTGGAAAGCTCGACTACTCCAAGGTAAATCTCAAGACTTGCAACGTGTTCAGCGCTCCTTTGTATCAGATCACTTACAATTACCCCAACACAGGATGTCGAATAAGAGCATAGACAGCAAACAGCTGTTCTTTTCAGTTGCATTGACCCTTCCCTTCTCTTCCTCCTCAGTACCAGGAGACAGTGGACAACCTGAAAGAAAAGGAGGATGCCGGTGATATTCAGCAGTTTTATGACCTGCTGACTGGTTCTTTGGATGTAATAAGAAACTGGGCTGAAACCATCCCAGGATTCGCAGATTTCTGCACAGAGGACCAGGAGCTGCTCCTTGAATCAGCCTTTGTTGAGCTCTTCATTCTGCGGCTCGCATACAGGTCGGCTTCTTTTACAGTTTAAAAAAAAAACTGCCACCTTAACTAACATTTCACTAGATGAATGTAGACCTTACAATATGCTGATTGTTCTGTTGGTCTGAACCTGTGCAGGTCAAATCCCGAGAAGAACAAGCTGATCTTCTGTAACGGTTTGGTCCTCCACCGATTGCAGTGCGTTCGCAGTTTTGGTGACTGGATTACGTCCATCATGGATTTCTCCCAGAGCCTTCACCGCATGAATTTAGACATCTCCTTGTTTGCCTGCCTCGCAGCGTTAGTTATCATCACCGGTGAGAGTTTGCTTTTCATTAGAGTGAATCTCACTGCAATGTGTATGTTTGTGTCAGGACTGTGTTTCTCATGAGAACATCTTTTGCATCTAGATCGCCATGGCCTCAAAGAGCCCAAGCGGGTCGAGGACTTTCAGAGTCATCTCATCACCTGTTTAAGGGAACATGTGAGCGGAAACGGATCAGAACCGAGCCGGACCCAACCCAACTATCTTTCTCGTCTTCTGGGCAAACTCCCTGAACTGAGGACTCTGTGCACACAGGGCCTACAGCGCATCTTCTACCTGAAACTGGAGGACCTTGTCCCCCCTCCACCGATAGTGGAGAAAATCTTTATGGATACTCTGCCGTTCTGAACATGAACACAAATGAGTTATTTGTAAAAAAAATGATAGACACAAAGCACCTAATGTGATGTTTCATCACTGAATTTTACTGGTGAATCTCCTTCTATCACAGCGACTTGTGTGCCGACAAATGTCTGGCTTTGTTCAAGAGACCATTATTTTTCTAACATTAAGTTTTAAAATTGAATATGGTACCTGTGTGAGTACCGCATACAGATTTCTTCTCGGAATCACAGACAGAGCTGAAATGGTATTAACAGTTCAGGACACAGTTTATATATATTTTTGTGTGCATTTGTAAAATGACTTTATTGCTGTGCTGGATGCGTGAATGTTGTCCTGCTATGCAGCTAGTAAAACATGGATATTTGGGTAGATGCAATGCATTGTTACATACTCAGCCTTTCCTAAAAGCAAGAAAACACACTAAACTCTTAAAAGCAAGTTTTTAAAGTAGCTTTTTGATCCCACTAAGAAGCTGAGAGGAGATTATTTTAGTAGAAAAACACAGGCAGAATATTACATTGACTGTTTCTTTAAAGAACTGTGGTGTCCTATTTTTCAAAAAGGAAATATTTACAAATTTCTTTGTATCACAAAAGATAGTTTTAGTCCTAACCGTGCTCCTGTGGAAGGTCTCGGACCAAAGTTTACTCTTATTTTGATACTACCACTTACAAACCTTATTGCCTTAAGCTAAACAAAATGTTCTGACATTACTACATGCTGCCATTTTGCAACACCTTGTAAAGGCTGATGCTGGCAGGGTTCCTTTTGAACCACATGTCCCTTTAACAACATACTTTGTATAACCCTTTTAAAACTTCCTGTATGAAAATACAAAGTGCCTTTCATAAAGCCTCACTCCTCAAACCATAATAAGTGACACGAAGTGAATTTCCATTCCAAATATCACATACAGCGAGCCCTGTGTATTACATATGTGAAAGAAATCTATTTCAATGTCACCATCGTAATGAATTTCGGTCCATCAGGTCTGCGCCAATTTTGATATGAAGTGCCTGAAGCATGCGATTGGTGAAAACAATTAGAAAAATAGAGCATACAATACTTTCACACTGCTTAACTGGGAGGACATCAAGGGATGACAGGTGGTTAAGGACCCACAAGAACTAAAGCCTGTTCACAAGTTCCTGAGGCAGTGAAATTCATAACTGCAGCAGAGTTTGAGATTCAATTAAGTCAAAGCACATTTCAGATTCTCCCTGTATCCACAATTACATGCATTTTTGAACACAAACAAAATCCACATGCATAAGCAGATATTTCATGTTTGACATCGACTGGTTTCTTGTCTTTGGCTGCAAATATGTCTACACGTGTTCGTAAAGCTCTCCTACTGTCTTCCATATTCTTCTGAGTTGTGCAGTTTTTACATGTTGGATTTATTTTTTATTTTCATCTCAAAATGAACTAAAGAAATATCTTATATTATATGAGAAGATGAGCAGCTAAGAGCACTTCAAACAGTGTTCAAATATGAAGAACACTTCTTTCTCCTACTGTACGTGTTTTGTTTGGGATGTGTGTGGACTTTGAAAATACTGCCAAGGCTTTCGTAAAAATGGTGCAGAAGTGTTAAAACACAGAGAATATTTGATATTAAATCATTTTTGAAAATACACCACTGGCTGACTTTGTTTAAATGTTAGGAAACGGAGTGATATATTTCCTGTACACCATCCTTTTTAAGATTATAGTTTCTATGCTGTCTCTCCAAATAGATCTTTGGTTTCCTGTCTCAATACCATTGTGCTACATTTAATCCTGGTGTACATTTCACAGGGTGTGCATTTTAGATTCTGTCTTTTGAAGCATTGGCTTACAAAAATGGTTAAAGGATAACACTATTCGTATATTTTGTTGTCAACAAATCACACAAAAAGACCAGAATCATCAATATATTTATGTATTTATTGCCTACCCCTTCAGGATGAATTATATTAATTTATAATCCTCTTTTTTATTTGTCCAATACTTCTACGAAATCTCAGAAAAATTAAAGACGTTCCCATCAGCCCCAGTTGCCTTTTGAGTTTAGTGCAAATCAGCAAATGTTAGCACGGTTAACATTAAATGTGCACAATGAAAATGCTAACATGCTGACATCAGCACCAAGTTTCACAGAGCCTGGTATATAATAAGCTTTATCAGGCGTTGGCTACATTGGTAAAACTTGTTAGTAAGATCAATTCATTGATGTTTTTTTGTTTTTTTTACAGGATTTGTTGACAGAAAAAAGATAAAATACCACCAGACCCATCCTTTAAGAAGAGTCCCAACTGACAGTTGGTGCAGTACAGGAAACAACGTTTTTTTAAATTTGTCACAGCAATCTCTGTGTGCAGCTTGTTGCGTGTTAATTATGTGATGAAAAGTGACCAAAAGAAGTCTTTCATCTCCTTTTCACTGAGTCTGTGTTGTTTTGTAACACATGGTGTTAATGTTGGCAACATCTCTGACCAACGGGAAGACAACACCGTGCCACTCTTAGCCACAGCAGACTGCAGCACCGACTTGATTCAGCCGCTCGACACCCGATCCTACTGTACACCACGTTCCGGTCATTTGGACTTTGGTGTTGGCGGACAGAGTGGAAAAAAGGGACAAGGGAAGAAAAGAGGAGGAGGCAATTATGAGAGCTAGCTCGCATTGAGGTGTTCATTATGTTACAAAATGGCAAACATGCTGCCCAAGTCAGATGCCATGGGAACAGCAGACGAGTACAGTTTCATAAGAAGGATTTAGATGAATACGGCAGCTCAGAGAGTTCCCTTGTTTCTAACTAAAAACCTTTTATAAATATCTGAACTATCTACTGTGTTAATCCCTTTTGACTTTCAGAGTGACTCTTATTCTCTACGGTCACGTATCCATGACGGGTCAGACACTCCACACTGCTCAAACCCAAAGTCAAAATACATTCCCCTGTCAATATATCTCATCTTTGAACTCAGTCTTGACCATCTTTTTTTTCTAAAAGTGGAACACTACCATCTGGAGCTGCTATTGGCCCTTAACATTTGACCTGTGCCCTGACATGCAACACCCTGCATACAGGAACAAACTGTATCCTTACACCATGAGACATTATGTTCTGCCCAGCAATATCTGCCTTTCCTGTCTTGGTGATTTGTTGCATGAACATGCTGAGCTCCATGTTTGGTGCTTTGCTTCTGCGCCATTTGCTATACGGGAGAGGAAGCTTATTAACAGAGCACAAAAGTTCGATCCGAGTTGTGGTACTAGAGGAAAAATCAGGGGAACATTAAAGTCAGTAGATAAAAATGTGTACACAATTACATGACAATACATCCAATATTGTTCAGATATTTCGGCATGCAAAGTGGTAAAGAATAATCCAGTATAATGCATAATAATATAAAATGCAGAGGGTACATTTTTGTCCAAAATAGGAACTTTTACTTACCACCACTGTTTACAACTGCTGACATCTGAATGTGTTGCCAGAATAACATCTAGAGCGATAAATGGAAGAAGAACATTTGGGGAACTCACATTTTCTGTGGTGAAATTTCAAAGAGTTCAACAAATCAAGTCATCAAAACTTTACATATTGGCTTGTCACAAAGATGATGGTGTCTCTCTCTATGTGTGTGTGTGAGAGAGAGCAGCTGATTGCTGGAGAGGATATTGTTCCAGCGGGTGGAAAGCTAATAGGTTTGTTTGTGAGGATGCTGCACCTGTTGTTTATTGATGGATTGAGCTGTAAATAACTCTGTGAAGCTGTTTAATGCCCCGTGGAGGCTTCTGTTTCCCACTGTACTTTCTCTTTTTTTATGAACAAGCACTTAAACACCGACACACATAGCACTCTACAGATATCCATTTAGCAAAATGCTGAATCACTAACTACTTTTTCAGAAAAAGACAAAAAGAAATCTCAGAGAAGTTGGTATGATAATGTCATTCCAGTGATGACCACAGAGTCTCCCATGTCCATCTAACCACACATTTGTACACGTCCTGTGTATTTGTGCAGCAGTTCATGTATGTGTGTGGGTGTGCTGTTGTGTGTGGAAAACCCTCTGTGAGTGTATTTATAGCACGCCATTGTTAAGCCCCTAGAAACCTCTGTAATCGGATCTTGTCTCTTTCACTAAGGGAGTCCGGTGATAAATGAGTTGGCAGACGTCATTGCTCATGCCATCTCTGTGATAACTGTACGCTCCCCCCCATCGCTGTCTTAAGATCTTAGTCTCTGCAAGATTAAATTCAAAAGCGAACGGTGAGCCGGCTGAATTATCATTCTGAAGTGTGAAAAGGAAGGGATGGTTGAAACCTGTTTGCTCAGTGGACATTTAGTCTTTGTTTTGTCCTTGGGTAAAGCTAGGGTAGCCAATTTATTTTTAGAATGATTTTTTTGTTATATTTGTTGAAACTCTGTTTCCACCCCGACAGCAATCAATAAATCAAATGTGCTGACAAACTTTTAAATCAGTCTGCATTACATGATTGGATGGCCTACCTGCCTACCAAGACTCACAATAGCCATGCTCGTTGTTTGCTGTACGTTCATTAATGTTAGGTGATTGCTTACATGTAAATGAGACATGAGGTAGTTGGACATCGTTACGATCCTCCCCAACGCTAGTCAGCCGCGAGTTTCAATTATTTTGGGGGAGTGGTTTTGGAGGAAGGCCTGAAGGGAGGGTCTGAGATCTTTTTCAGTTGGATGCTTTCAAAATCTTGCATACACTTGCTGGTTTCTCCAAAGTTGCCTACCCCGAGCTTCAAGTGGCCAACCATAAACTTTATACCTTTAAAAACTTGATTAATAAGATGTGAAGATGCTGCTAAAAAAAGCACAGTAACAAGCACAATAAAAGTGTGTCAGTGTGTGTACGTGTGAGTGTGTGTGAGTGTGCAAGTGTGAGCGCGTGTTTCTCTCACTATGTTGGAAACTTCTCTCTAGTCAGCCGGAGAATATGAGAATGTTACAATTATAAAACAAGTTTGACAGGATGGATAGTGTTGCACTGACAGATGACAGTTCCTGGCTGCATGCCTGGAAGTTATTCACAGCAAATCCCCCAGACACGTACACGTACACATACACATACACATACACATACACGTACACATACACATACACATACACATACACATACACATACACATACACATACACATACACATACACATACACGTACATACACGTACACGACACAGACATACAGTCACACACACACACACACACACACACACACACACACACACACACACACACACACACACACACACACACACACACACACACACACCGCCCTGTCCACCAGAGAGCCACTCCTCTAACACCATCTCTTTGCACTTGATCCCTGTGTTGGGGCTCTCTGAAGTGTGTGTGTGTGTGTGTGTGTGTGTGTGTGTGTGTGTGTGTGTGTGTGTGTGTGTGTGTCTGTGTGTGTGCGTGTGCATGTGTGTGGAGGGAGGAAAGAGTTCAAGGTCAGAGCAAACACATGATGCCAACCAGCAACTAGTGCAGGCTGTTGGTATAAGGTACAACATAGATATAAATAACTGCATTCTTCAACAATTCACACTCTGACTGCTAAAAATGGATGTAGATAAAGCCTATTTAACGGTAATGTGTATTGCAAACCATTATGAGAAGAAATTTCCTGAACAGTTTTGGACTGTATCTCATTAAGAGCGGTGAAAGTGATAAAGCATCACACATGTCCTTGGAAACATGAAGAGCTGTTAAAAATAGGAATTAACATACAGGCTTCCACACAGTGTAAAGACGAAGTTTGAGGGTTGGGATTAGTGGGATTTTCTTTGACATTGTCTTATTCTCGTTCTCACTGTCGTTTTCTTGTGTCATTCAACTCTCTACTCTCTCTCTCAACTGTTTAAAAATATTTTCCTGCTTTGACTTGCAGCTCATAAAAACATCAGACAAGAATAAATAAAGCAAATAAATATTATGAGTAATATTGTGTGAGTATATGGATGTTCAAATGTTCAACATTGTTGGGAAATACACGTCTTAGCTTTCTGGCCGAGAGTTGGATTTAGTATGCTAAATATATAAGACTGGAATCAGAGGGAAACAGCTAGCTAGACTAAAAATGCTGAATAATTTGCAGCATCTCTGTATTGAACTTTTTCACATTGTATTTATTTCTGTATTAATATTATTTCAAATTAAAATACAATCCAAGGAATAACATGCAAAGTGTAAACAAACATTTATTTCCAACATGGTCCCTGATGTTCCAAGCAACCAGTCTAATCTGACCAGTGTTAATCTGCCAAGTAGGTTGCGTAAATTAATTTACATTGACAATACCGTCAGGAAAATGTTTTATTCCTGTTTAATTGAATCTGTCCTCCCATGTCGTTTTATCAGCTGCTATGGGTTACTTTACTTTGTTAATAGAAACAGACTGTAGACGGCATCACCAAAGCGTGCAGACACAACTTTGAATGACCTTCATCATCTGTAGGTTAGGACTGCTAGACGGCTAGATCGGCATTTTATGTAATTGAATGTGATTGTTATATTGTATTTATTGTTTGTCTGATGGTTATGTGGTTACTGCTGTCTGTACAATGAATTGCCCCTCTGATATAATAAAGGTATCATTGAGCATTGAAGTACCAGTAGGAACCTGCAAGGGTTTTATTGATATTTGATTAATTCAATAAAATGACACTGTATAAATCGCTGGCTGGATTATAAACTTTTACTATACAGTTAAAATCAATGCAGCTCTGACTTGGTGTTACTGCACCAGATCAGCAAGCAGATAATATGTTTAGCAACAAAACAAAATGATAATAAGTAAGAACATACTGCACGTTAGCAGCTGTTTTGTTCAGCTAAAAATAAAATAATGACACAAATGGATCTTCTTGAGGATAAACAACTTAACAACTCAAAGAAATGAAGGCTGACCATCCCTCAAACACAATTTAAATAACCAGTCTGAAGCAAAGGGAGTTGGCACCCCTTTTAGATCACAAGGTGCTTGTTGTGATCTCAGCTGTCAGCGGGTGACATTGAGAGAAAAACTGCTGCTCCTCCTTGGTGGATGGATGGCATTGAAGGTAGCCTGCCACCCACAAGACCCCGCTGACTTAATGTTGGTCTATTTTTAGATCAATATCAGCTACAGGCAACACATGACTGAACACCCAAAATGCCACACCAGCACATACAGTGAAACCGGACTAAACATGACTAAACAATTTCATGGAGCGCTCTCATCACAGTGGCTTTGATTGACTGATCCAAAGAAGTATTTAAATGATTCAATGATTCAAGGATAATGCATTATGTGTCATTATGCAACACAGGGTTGCACAACGAAATGCAGTTGTAAAGTTGTAATCCATTATGCTACACACGAAAAACATGACATGACAGAACAAAACAGTTGAAGTAGATCATTCCTGAAGTGCATTTCTTTTTATTTGCAACAAAACAAACAAAAACAATGGTCAATTCTGTAATACGGACGGCATCTTTAACATTAAAACAATTCTAAATCAGGGTGACATTATCCATCCATTATTATATTATGTTTATTCTATTTTATTCTATTTAACTATTGTGTACTCGCCACTTTACTTCATATGTTCCCCGTTGTGGGACTAATAAAGGATTTCTGATTCTGATTCAACTTTGACCTTTGAGCCCAAAGCATAATTGATATAAACCCAGTACGCCTCCTCTCGTCTCACGATTTGTGGATTGCCATCAAACTTGGTACACACATCCAGTCAGGATGAATTGTAATAACTTATAAATGAGTAATAAATGAGTTGGGCCAACCCCCGTAAATAAGTTTAATCAAACCTAATAAATTAACCCAGGTAAATTAAGTTGTTCTCATTGGACCAACCTGTATTCATGTCATTCATCAGACTTGTCCAAAAAACATGAAACAATAATTTAAAGGGCCAGTGTGTAGGATTTAGTGTCATCTAGCGGTGAGGTGACATATTGCAACTAACTGACCCATCCCTTTCCAAGCATGTCAGAGAAACTACAGTGGCCGTCAGGTAATGTAAAAAACACAAAAGTCCCTTGAGCCAGAGTTTGGTTTGCTACTGTAGAAACATAGCGGTGCAACATGCCAGGATCCCTATGTAGATATGAAGGGTTCATTCTAAGGTAATTATACACTAATGGAAGCATAATTATGAATATTATATTCCATTTCCGCTAATAGATCTCTTTAAATCCTACACACTGCTACTTTAATAAACATACACAATACATTAATTTAATACCAACTTATTTCTAGTTGCGAATGAAAGAGGTGCCCTACTGCTTACCCAATGTTACGAGACCAACTTTCAATCTTTTGGTGAGAAAGTTTGTGTATTTTATTTTGAAGGCAGTTAATCAGGAAGTATTATTTTGGCAGGTTTATTTGTGTTTGACGCAGGTGAATTCCTGTCGAGACGTCATCGTAGTAAAACTGCTGAGCTTGTCGAGTCCTGTCAGAGTAAGGTTAATTTATCTGCATCATCATCATCATCATCATCATCATCATCAGTAGTGGAACTGCGTCTGCACTTCCTGCTGGGAATAATCGATCACTTAAAGTGTGAGTAAATGTAATGTTTCATATATGATTCACAGGGGAAACTATCCTCACATGATTCAAGTCTCACAGCTGGAAAAGAAGCTGAAAGCAACAAGAATTTCGGTTTGAGTTCCGCATTTTTCCAGTGAAACTGAGCAAACAAGTTAAAGCGTGAGTCTTCATTTTAACATTACATAAACAATTACATAAGTACAAGTACGATGTATGTACGGTGCAATGTATAAAGTTTTTAGGCTGATTCCGTACTAAAGTTATTGTTATTAAGGAGCACTGAACACTGAGTGTTGGAAAAGAAGGAAGGAAACAAAATAGGCTCCTTACAGACCACTCTGTAAAACATGTATAGTTTTGGACAAAGTCAAAGATATATATATATATATATATATATATATATATATATATATATATATATATATATATATATATATATATATATATATATATATATATATTGTGGCAAACTTGTGATACACGACACTGGAGCACATGACATGCATACCAGTGTTAGAATATAACATATTTACTCAAGTACAGTATGTAAGCATGATTTTAACATACTGGTACTTTACTTGAGTATTTCCAAAGCAACTTTAAACTTTTACTAAGTTAGTATGATGAGCTTATAAAACATAATGCATTCATTAAAATAAGCTTCACTCGCACCAACACACACAAATCCATCAGTCATTTATTTATTTACTCATTTCGAACATGCAACAACATGGTTTTTTTTTAAAAAAGGACATCAAGAACAAATAAAATATATATAAGTATACCTATAGCAAACTCTTAATATACAATTTCTCAGAAACAATATGAGTAAGCAACATTAATACATATTACATGTCCATAGGTTCAATACAAATGTCCACACTGTCAATCAAATATATCTTAAACATTTACCTCATGTTCATCCTACCAACACTTTAATATACATTGTAGCAGTGTTGACATGTCAGAGTGCAGCCGTAGCCTAACACACATGTTATAGAGAGCATTGCTGTTGCTGTGTAGGCTTTGGAGAATATTGTTGAAACAGTTCATGCTGTTCTGAATGCAGTGACTTGGATAGCAACTAGGAAACACCTTCTTCATTCTGCCCCTATATCTCCTATCTTCTTCTGACATTCCTCATTAAAACCATTTAAAAACAAAGATGTAGCAGCACTGTGGAACAATGTAACGTCACAATCGTTTACGGTCAAATATTTTGAAATCTTAAATAATAGACTAGTAAGTAGAGCCCAACTCTTTCCTCTTTTGAGTCTATGCTAAAAAAACAACATGCAGACTCTCATTTAACACACTTCCCTTTTTTTCAAGAGCTACTTCCTTATGTTTAACATTTTCCAACACACTATGTGTTGTTACATGAGTAGAGCATACTTTCCATTAGCCTGCCTGGAGAGAAACAGACTTGTCCTACAATCACTGTGGTTGTTGGTAAGGCCTCATCTGGAGAATAGATTTCACTGTCACAAAGTTGTTGTTGTTGTGGCCATAAATGTGCTTTGAGTCTGGATTTACATACTGAGACAGTGTCTATTTCCTTGACAATAACCGGAAGTCTGTTGGAGATGGAGGAGGCTGCAAACAGCTGTAATAAATGACAAGGGGTCCTGAATTCTCGGAGCAGCGACAGATGAGCTTATAAGAGGTAAGTAAATTAGTACACTGTATAAAAGACAATGTAGTGTATGTTAGAGGTAGGAGTTTAAAAATTGCTTTGCACATTCACAGAAAAAAGAAACCAAGACCAAGGCATCATGTAAAGTAAGATAAGTCTTGGTAATTTGGTTATTTTGTGGGTTCTACAATGAAGAACATACACATTTCCTTAGCGTTGTTATTTTGAGCATGCCGACATTAGCATTTAGCTCAAAGCTCCACTGTACAGCCGAGCCACAAGCATGAACTGCAGACTCTCATTCTTGTTCCTAATAAGTCACCCATCTGTGCTGAGTGTGTACTAGATGAATGTAATTTCCTCTATTTACTAGCAGCAGATCCCTGAGCTGCTGAGATGGAGGAAGCTTACAGTGAACTGTACCAGCAGTTTCTTAGCCTGCGGTCACTTTGCCTGAGACAGGCCGCTCTGCTTCATCAACTCACAACAGCTCTGCAGAAACAACAAGGTCCATATGAAACCTATTGTAATTCTAATGCTCATTCTCATGTCAGTCATGATTCACTTAAAGGTATAGTTTGGATGTTTTGAAGTGGGAGGTACATATGCATAGTCAGTGTATTATCTACAGTAGGTGGTGCTCGGCAGTTTGGAGAAGCAGACAGGAGTACGGGCACAGAAGCTAAGCAATGTACTGATGTGGACAGGGATGTCAGCTAAACACATTTTAGCCACTTAAAAGAAAGGCCCACCAAAAAAAAAAAATCAGTATCAATTTAAGTGTGCACTTTATTTAGATTTTCTTTTATTGCTTTACCTTGTCTTGAGATAGCTGTACACCCATTATTTCAGATGGGAGACTAAAGCCGTTATCTAAGCTCTCACTTAGGACATATTTGAGAACCCAGAGCCAACACAGGTGGGACTTTTGTCCAGTAAAGACACCTACCCCCACTGTGTGCATTGTCCTGTCCACTATGATGATCTGCGATTATTTTCAGACATTGGAAGATGCTCCTTGCCACCTCACACAATAACACAAACTAACTAACCAATCTAGGCAGTGGTAGACCAGCAATCCCTGTGTTCTGTTTCTCCAAACTGTGGGGGTGCCGAATGCCATCTACTGTAGGTGATACACGGACTATGGATAACTCATACAACCCCATTTCAGAACATCCAAACTATCCCGTTAACACATCTAAAACTCCCTGTCCGCAGGTGCCACTGTTCCTAATGGAGAGTTGATTGATATGATGTCCATCCCTGTCCAGTGTACCCAAGAAATCCCTCTATATCTCCACAAAAGGCCTCGACAACTACCAGCCAAATTATGCAACCCTGCAGCACAGTGTGGTGCTGATTGCCTCTCTAGAAATGTGGGGACTTTTTCTGATGGCCTCACTGAAGATATGTCTAAACTCTGTGTGGATGTGCCTCGTCAGAGAAAGGAAGATGGGACGTTGGAGCAAATGATTGCGCCCCTGTTAAGCTTTGACTTCACAAAGTGGCAAGGAGCCTCCTCCAATGTCGCAAATAATCCAGAGCAAGCAGTCCATCGTAGTGGAGACAGGACAATGCACACAGTGGTGGTAGGTACAATCCCACCTGTGTAGGCACTCAAATCTGTCCATGGATTTCTACCATGTTCTTCCTCAAAAAAACCTCCATGTCTTGTCCTCTCTGTTTGTGTCAGATGCCTACAACTGAAGGTCCCTCTTTGCTGATGTCTGACGTGGTACTGCAGTCTCATGTTTGTGAGTTTTGCGAGGCGGTTTTCCCCGAAGACACAACCACCAGAGGAGAGTTTCTACGACATCTGTGCACCCACGTCACTTAGACTAAACAGATCTGTCTTTTCCTCCTGACATATGTGTGTGTGCATCAAGCGACAACAAAGGTGAAGCCAATGCATAAACCTGCATTCTTTCCACTGGTTGCAAAATGAAGTCAGATTGTATAGAAGTCTATGAGACAATTAGCCCACTTCTCACTTGATTTCTCAGTAAACATTTTCCTGACGTGTTCATGGTCTCAATTGCTAGTTTCAAGTCTTCAATACAGCATGATGTTCATTTTGTAAATTGTGGTCGAATGACTAAATGAGAGCAAAATAGATGATAAAGCAGCGTATGCTTCAGGTCGTGGCTACCTTGTGACTGACAGGTTGTTTGACTGTCGCTACTACGTTGTTGTCCTTATTTCCGTCTTAGAACTTTAACCCACTCAAAGTGTTTTTTCACTTTTTGAAAGTTGATTGTTACATTTTGGTCTCCTAAAAATCCCTTATTCAGTGTTCGGTCTTTCTTAGCTCAACCCTCTCATGTCACTTCTGGTTAAAAAAACAAAAGAAGATAGTGACGGCCAAAATATCAAACTTTAGGCTTCAAAACTGTAGTCCACAAACCAATGGGCTACGTCACGGTAACTACGTCCACTTCTTACATACAGTGGTGTTCATATGATATGCTGCGATGGATCAGGTAACCTGGTCTCTGGAAGCAGCATTGACCTGCTCTTGATAAGATTAGAGGTTTGCTTATGGACAAACTGTGCAGATGCTGCTGTAATCATTTTCTGTCTCTGTGATGGAAAACCTCTAATGCTTTAACTGTACAAGAAAATATTACTACGAGATTGTATTTGTAAAGGTTCAGTTCACCCAAATTACAAAAAAAACCATGTCTTACTTACATGTACAGTACTAGTATCTAGCCATGGTCCAGGTTTTAACATATCCATCCACGGATCTTGCTGTATCAGTTTGTATTGGGACTGTTTCTGCTGTAGAAAGTAATGTAAACATCTGCATGGCCAGATACTACTAGAGTACCGTGAGGTATTGTTCCTATATTCTCACTTGCATCCACTACGCATGGCCTGAGTGCATCAATGACTGTGTTACTCCCCAGTTGCTTTAATGTAGCCTGTGATTCCACCAGAAAAAGTTTGAAGAACACATAGATCCTGATGGCTTTCTTGTAACTAAAATTATAATAGTATACACGGGAGAATACATCACTGAAATAAATAGGGTAATTTGTGATGTTCAGGCAAAATTGGCAGTACTTTTCTACCTTTCATCCGAAACGCTAATGTTATTGTAGTTCCTGGACAATTTTTTTTTTTTCGGGCAGCAAATTAATTTTGTCTTGATATTGTGTGTTATTGATTAGTTAATAAGTATGGACAGTGAGACACAATGTTGTGTTTATGATCTTATGACCTTATGATCTAGTAATGGTTAAGAATTATATATGTTTAAAAACAGAAATAGCTATCTTTCCACATGTTGGAGCATCTACTGCTGTGCTTCTTACATCACCCCTGTCTCCCCTTGCTGTTGTTGCTGTAACAAAATGCTTGAAATGTGTTCAGGACTCACTAACCAGTGAATATTGCACCCTTATGTAACTGTAACAGTCTTTGCCTTGGTTTTAGAAACACATTTTAACATTTTAATTATTATTTTGTTAATGCCTGTATGTTAAAAGGGAAATATTTTCTAGATGCAGAAATAGATATTTCTGTATTAATGTAAAACAAATTAAGATCCTGGGTGTTGGCTGATCTCTGCATTTCAGGTCTGCTTTAATTATGGCAAGCTTGGATAAGGTGGAAACATTTTCTAGAAGCTTTTTGGAATATGCTCAGGCAAACAGACTTTGCAGACACTCTTAGTTTTGTGAAATATCCTAATAGATATTCCCCACATTTGCATGTAGTGGGAAAACTTGAATGCTCATCGTGATGATCCTAAAACAAATTCACAGATTTGAATGCAGATAATAAGCCTTCCTAATTTCATTAATAGACTTCCTGCCGCTTTTTAAATGTTTGCTGTATGGCACTAAACTGATCAGCCGTGTGCTGCTCAGCTCTGTGTTACTGAAGAAAGAGCATGGGCTAAGAATAGACTCAAAGATTTAACTCCCTAATTAGTGTTGCTGACAGCTGACTGATGATGATGGCTCCCTTCATCTGCTGCAAGTTCACTGTTGCTGTCACAACAGTAAAGAAAACCAACTTGGATATAATTTATCTTCTATAATCAAAAATGTAAATGCAACTTTTTACAAAAACATCACCTTTGACATGGATCAATGGATGGAGGAAGTGTAATTCAATAACAAGACTCAAGGAGAGTCTACAGTAGGTCTATAGCCACGCAAAGTGGTAGTTTGAGCTACAGTAGCATGTTGAAGTTTCGCAGTTATGATGTTTATCATTTTAGTTTAGCATGTAAACATTCACACAATCGCTAATTAGCAATAAACATAAAGATAAGAATGTCATTTATGCAATAAGTGAACATTTTCTGAAAACTCAGAGTTCACAAGTATGTAAATAGTGGAGGTAATCTTTCAGTTCATAATAAGTTAATACATATAAAATGTACTTTTATAGAGTTTGCATTTGTAATTTTATAATATATCTGAAGAAAATATTGATATTCCCAATGGTCCTCATCTCCTTCTTTTAATTATGACTTTGCATTTCCTGCATTACATTACCCACTTGCTAGTTTGCTAAATTGTTAGCAAGTCCCAAAGTCAGTGGATCAGTTGTTGGGCTATTTCAATCTGGACCAATGGACTGATCAATAGACACTGCCATTCCTTGACAATAGCAAAGCTAACTTATAACGTTTTAATATTGGAACACATTTTTATGATGTTGTGTTACACATACAGTAACTACAGTGCAATAAACTAACATTTGTGGTTGTCTGATGTTTGGATTCTGTGTCTTTATCTTCTCTGTCTGGAAATCGAGCAAGAGGCATTTTGTGTGTGTGTGTGTGCATCGCTGGTATAGGTGAGTCATGCCGGCATCGAAGCTCATTGCAGAGCGTCAGTGCAATAAACAAGACGACAGCAGAGGTGTTGCTGGCTGTGTGACGCAGCTCCTGCAGCCTCTTCTTCCACACATCAGAACTGCCAAGAATAAATTATTATTTGTGGAAAACAATGCAATAAAATAACATTTATTGAGATGTAACAAAATAAATAATCTGTTTTGCAACATAATAAACTGTGGAGGTTACCAATGCTCAAGAGACAGGCAGGTGTAACTGATGCACAGCAAGCTACCTCACTGAAATAATCTGATTAAGAATACAAAAATCCTAAAGTTTATAGTCATTATTATGAACACGAGCCTTGACGTTATATGAAGTTTGAACACATTTAAACTATTTTAAACACAGGGAACTTGTAGGAGCTGCTGTATCAAGAGTCAAGCACCATGGAGTGTCTTTCTGTAAACCTCTGCATGTGTTTTTAATTTTCTAAAGCTTAGAAAGTAAAGAAAGATTAGTCACCCTACTTTACTAGAAGTCTCAAAAGAGAGAAATAAGGTTCACCTAATTAATATTTAAGACTACAGAAATCATCCCAAAAACACACTGCCATATTGTAAGTTTGCGCCACACCTAAATAAAATCGCATCAAATATCTACACTAATCACCACATTTTCTAGAAAATGCTGTGGTAAATGTTTTTCTTTTGATTCTCTTGAATCTTGCAGTGTAGCTTCGAATGCAGTCTCATCACTGTACAATGGCACATATTGGGAACAACATTAAAGTAAAGATGAAGGGAGGGAAGAGGGAAGAGCAGCTGATGACAGTGAGCATCCTCCCTGCTGAAGGGCCCTGGAGCAAGACCCTGAAACCTGATGTGTAGAGAGGCAACTGAAACGTTAACTGTCTGCTGGAAATAAAATGAAAGCATCGGTGTTCTGATCTCATGCAACCTAGTTTAGAAAAGGTGTTCTGAGAACATTCTCACACATAAGATAATGAAAAGCCTGAAGAATCATCTCTTACGAAACACCATATCAGCCGCTTGTGCAAAATATCATTACAGAAAGATGTGAGGGAGAGAGGATGATGAAGACCCGTGGCTTTATATCTTATAAACCTCAGCACGCCTGTTCAGCTCTCATGGGCGATTAGATGATGCAGCAAAGAACAAAAGGCTTCTGGACTTGACGGCGGTTTGTGTGCACGCTCGAGGAAATTAAATCAACCTGTGCCACACACCCTACTTTTTTTTTTTTTTTTTACTAATCCATCTACGTGGGCCTAATTCATCTTCCTCTTTCAATCCTATACATCCAATACAGTAACTTCAAAAAACAGAACATCCATTTGTTTCCTGAGGGTGAGGAGCTGCTATTTTTAGATTGTAACTTGCTGAAAATGTAAATAAAAGTCCTATGAAACCAGATTTCCTTTACATAACTACAGGATGTTACTGCATGAAGTTGAGAGTCAATTTCCAAAGTTACAGTGCCCCCTGCTGTGTCGAGCCCATTTCATCTGAAACAGACAACACACAGCATTTCTCACAATAAACTGACCAATTTGACGAAAATATCAGGTTTTTCCTCTATCTGCACATGTAGTTAAAAAAAAGTGTCTCCTCTACATTTATAAAGTCCAAAATGAACGTTTTTGATCCACAATTTCAGTGTTTAGAAGTCACTGCAGGTTTATGATATCAGTCACTGTTCGGACCATTACTGAATTGGTTTTGAAGTCGATGAGAGTCTTCTCCTCATCAGATGTAAGTGTCAGTAGTATAGCCGACTCTGAGTGGAGTTCAGTGGCAGGCCTGAGGAGAAGTTCCCTGACAAAAGCTGAGCGTTTTCATTTCCCTCGGGTATTAGAGTCGTCTTTGGTGATGCAAGGGCTGCTGCTCCTGCACGCTGTTATCGAGCTCCGCCTCTCCACTTTACCGTCATGGTCTGTGGAGAGAGGTAAAGTTTAAGATGAAACCTGACACACAATTTAACTTAGGGGTCACTTAAACAAATACTAGATACGAGAGTCAAAGAAAAGTATATAAAGAGCACTAACAGCAATTCCAGTAGTAGTAAGTAGTATTTAAGTCATGAAAGATCTATTTAGTCTGTACCATCGACTGTAAATCTACTGTGAGCTGTGGTAATCAACTGGGAAATTAAAGGAAGATAAAATATGTGTAGCTTTATGTGTTTTTGCGTCGACTACTGTTTAACGCGTTGAAGGTAAGAAGAACAGCACATAGTGTTACAATAACCAGCCAGTTATTATACAACCGCGGTAACGGATAAATATAACTTAAGAGTCACAGTAATCAAGATGCAACCAGTGTTTTGAGACCTTTAAACAATAGTTTGGGGAATTCAGTGAGAAACTCTCCCACGTGCACTGAAGTCATCACAGTTTATATGAACAACCCAAACTGTTGAATAACAGAAAGTATCTTGTATTACAAGTTTGATTTGTTTGATTTGTTTTGGCCTCGTGATAAGGTTAGCGATGCAGTCAGCAAATCACGTAAAGAAGACGCGTATATACCTTTACCTCTCAGGTGCATTCATTAGCTTGCAAGAGAAGTCCATTTAAATAGCACTAAGAGTGTTTCCCAAGTCAATGAATATTCATTGTTGTCTATTCTTTTATTTATTTGCTCATTAAGAGACCCTCTGTTCTTTTACAGCAAGCAGTAATATAATAACTTATGAAGAATATAAGTCATAACGCAACAATTTAATAGCACATATTCAGTAACATCCAGGGAAAAATACATGGCTTTGATTTGAATTCATGATTTGAATGTTGAAAGGATGCATGGGAAATGATAACCTGACGATATGACGGAGGATCAGTTATGGCAGAAAACAGTGGCGTTGAGATGAAGTGAGGAAGTTCTGAATAATGACAGAGACAGACGAAGGAAACTTGGATGAGTGTGAGAGAGACAAAAAAGAACCAAGGCAAAGTGAGGGAGATCGACGTCAGAGATGAAACATATGTCATTTTTGTGTTATTTCCGCAGTCCTTTTGGTAGTGGGAGAAGCTGTCTAAAAAAGACTGTGCCATTTCTCTGCCTACAGGTTTTATTTTTGTACACTGTCGCTTGGTGAGTCAATGCAACGCCCCTCCAATTACCTCCCACTCCTTCGCCCCCACGCCCCATCCATCCCGCCCTTCAGCCCACGCACCTAACACACTCTGACGTCAGTCGCTGCCGAGAGGGGGGGTCCGATCTGCCGCCCACAGAGTACTTCCTACTCCCCCCTCCCCTCCCTTTCCGCCCCCTCATGTCTTTGCTGGCTTCCTTCTCCTCGCTTCATCTCTTCGACTGGCTATCACAGCCCAGAACGACTAACTTGCCCTGATCACTTGCTTTTTTTCTTTCTTGTGAGAAGCTGTGATGTGTCAGAAAACTGCTACAGTAACAGGGTATAAGAGAAGTGCTATAACAGTGTAACAGCCCCCCTCCTCTCTCTCTATCTCTCTCTCTCTCTCTACCCTCCTTCTCTCATTCTTTTCCTCTCTATATATCGCTCGACACCTCCCTCTGTTTCCCCTTCTAACTTCTTTCCTCTCTAATTTACAGTCTGGTGAAGTTCAGCTGTGCATGGTGGGAGGCGTCACCTCAGAGAGATTGTGACTCACTACAGTTCAATCTGTAGAGCTATAAAATATTCATTGTTAGGAAAGGTTAGGGAGTCTCTGTCTGTCATTTTCAATTTAACCCCAACGTCAACTTTCTCTCTTTTAATTCCCCCATTTATATTCAAACTTTAAGAAATAGTTTGATATTTTGGGAAATAAGCTTTATTGCTGTCCTGCAGTGACTTAGATGAAAAGATCGTCAGTACGAATAGGAAGTTAATGCCAGCAGCCGGTAAACTTAGCTTAGCATTAAGATTGCTGGCCTGGCACTAACCGAAGGTTGACAAAATCTACCTCTAAAGGTTACTATTTAATCTTTATATCTTGTTTATAGTGTAAAACTGCTTCTGGTCAAGAACTAGTTCAGCACATAAACAAATGACAAATTGCGATTTTTTGTTTTACAGTTTACACATGAAACAAACAAGATATAGCACATTAACTTGTGAGTTTTAGAGAAGCTGTTAGCTGAGCCTTACTAGCAGTTTCTCCATTTCCAATCTTTGTGCTATGCTAAGCTAACCAGCGGCTGGCTGTAGCCTTACGTTTACTCTTATAGTTTAATAGTGTCAATCTTCTCATCTAACTCTCTGCCAGGAAGCGAACAAAGTATATTTCCCAAAAATGTCAAATTATTCGACTGAACAAAGTTGGACAAACATTATAAAATAGACTCTGTGTCCATTATAAGGCACATACTATTGTTAATAGAGCAGAAGCGATTTGGACGGACAAAACAAGACATTTAAAGACATCACCTTGGACTTTTGAAAAACTGGGATGGACATTTTTCACTATTTCCTGACATTTTAAAGACCAAATGATTAATAGAAAAAATAATCTGCAGATACTAGAAAATAATCGGCAGATTAATTGATAGCGAAAATGATCGTTTGTTGCAGCCCTTATAGTTAAGTCATTTTTGGAAAAGTCACCTGTACAGTGAGTTCGTTCTGACCCTAGGCTGATCTTGCCAGCCCGATCATGTGACACCATCCGAGCCAATCGCAGCCCTTCGTCCATTAGCGTTTGCTGTATGAGATGGCGACTCCAGTTGGCAGGGTTGGACGTGTCGGTGTGGGGACGGGGGGATGGAGACTGGTTGCACTGTGAGCCGATGTCTAACAGGACAGACAGATTTGGGTGTAAATGCTGTCTTCAAACGCTAAATTCTTATAGAAACAGGCAGTAAGAATGTCTGAGGTAGAAGATCCACGGATCAACTGAAGACCGAGTCTACAGCTCAGACAAAAACATAAATAAAAAAATCTTTATGAAATTAATCGGAAGTCTTTACCATGCGATACACTGTCGAGGCTTTCTGCAGATAAGCTGTCATCGTCTGCCCTCTGGGTCAAGCCCTCTGAGATCTCCACTCCGAGAAGTGATGACACACTCTCAGGCACGATTACCTAAAACACATCACTGTCAATTTAGTGCTCATGTCCCACTTCAAATTACTGACCTGTGATCTAAACTTTGGCTACGTTTACACTCATGTCGTGTGTTAGAATCACATATTCATCCATAAGATGTCACACTTAATATTGTTAACTGGCGGCTCTGAAAACTCACCTCGTGTCTCGCTCTCTTCTGGGACAGTAGAATGTTCTCATCTGCATTTGTCCTGCAGGAGGAAAACAGTCGAGCCAATTGAATATGAAGGTTTGTCCTTGACCTCGGGAACAAGTAATTGGACAAAAATAAATCTTGACTCAAGGTCAACTTTAGAGATTTTTTGCAGAGCTTTCAAAAGCAAAGGCTTCCTCAATAGATGGAGTTTGAAGGCAATGATGAAATATGATTTAGGATTTTTCTCTTGTCAAATGAAGCTGAGGTTTTTGTCCAAGGTGCAGCAAGAGACAAGAAGTCACTCTGAATACATCTTTTATTCAACTTGTGAACTGCACTTTTCCAGTCGAGGTTCTAGATCATTTCCACATTTCCAAAAATATTAGACACAACTATTACATATCACCACCACTCCCATAGGTTTGTTCTCCAAAAGACTAACGATACACATATAACAATAAACACAATAATACTCATCCAGTGCTAACGTACATTTTATCACTGCTATGAATAATTACAATTTCCCCTCTCTGGGGATAAATCTGGTGTGAAAAATGTACGAAAATATTTGCCAATTTGCAACTTTGACCCCCCAGAACCACCCTATGTACTTATCAGAGTTATTTGTATGTAAATATATATTTTGGATGTCTGTTTTAAATATTTTAATGCCATGTCGTAACGAGCATGAAGGGAACTTTTGTCTTAACATTCATGTATTTGGTTTTGATCCTTTGACTAGGAAGTATTAAAAAAAAGTAAATAATATCTGGAATTAAGAAAATGTTAAACAAGCGAATTCATTTATTATTATTATTATTATTAATAATTATAATAATTTCATGAGTGGTTTGTTGTTACTTTCTGCAATTAATTAATAATGTGACAAAAACTGTACTTTCATAAAGATTATATGAAAATATTTTGTGCATTTGTGTATTCCTGTGTGTCTCCAAAGTCACATCATTACACTAACAGCACAGAGGTTGGAGTTTAAGTCCCACTGTGATCTGAACCAGGTTCATTGAGAAAATGAATGCACTGGTGGGACGATGACTCATAAGTGCTATGAAATGATTTAATTTATTTTACATATGGCTTATTCTAACAGGATGCTACTCAACCTTGAAACCTATTTTAAGAATAGACCGTTTGCTGTGGAGGGTCTGCGCTTCAATTACAACTATATTCCAGATTTGTTTCTCGAGGTGTGAGGTGTGTTGGTTACTGCTGGTGAACAGATCACTCTTCTCTACAGACAGCGCCCCTACCTTGCATGCTTTAGTGTGGAGGTGTAGGCACATTTTCTCGCCACCTGCCGAGCCAAGGAAAAGAGCTCCACCCGTCTCAGCAAAAGGGCATTGTCGCGCATACAGAACTGGGCTGCAGCTTCATTGATGATCAACTGAGGAGAAAAAGCACTGAGTGAAGGAGAGGCGGGACTCTGAAGATATCATGCAGACAATAAAGGAATCACATACTTTGTGTACGAAATGTAAATGTACGTCTGATTATAGCTGCCTTCTTTATTACAATGTTAACTTCCCTTTACCAATAGATTCTTGTATGAAACATGATGTGATTAGAGCTGCAACGATAAGTCAATCGACAGAAAAATAATCACCAACTATTTTGATAATCGGTTAATCAGCCTCTTAAATATGGAGGTTTCCTGCTTTTCTTTGTTTTATATCATGTTAAACTGAATATCTTTGGGTTTTCGAAAGACATTTGAAGACATACCAGACAGAGACAGTCCACCTTAAACTTTGAGAAACTGGGAAAGATATTTTTCACTATTTCTTGACATTATATAGATTATATATTACAGAATTGCAGCCCTATAGATGTAATATATTCATCTTTGTTCTTGTCTTTGGTGCTTTTACCTCATGATGTGTGAGCTGCTTCCCCTCTCTCCTCTTGGAGTCAAAGCGTCCATAAATGAGACTGTACTTCCGGATCTCTTCTTCTTTGTTCACATCCTGGGACCCCATTTTGAAGATGTGTCCCACAGTCTTTGCCATCTTCTTATTCATCCTAAGCAGAGTCTTCACCTCTGCAGCATCTGACCTGGGCAGGGTCCTGAGGAGCCTGTCAACGCTCTCCACCACCGCCCTCGCTGTCTCCCCGTCCAGCTGTCCTCCGGGCCAGGCGGACAGGGCCGCTGAGGCAAAAGAAGCGGAGGGGCTAGGAGATGTGGAGGGACCTGGAGGATACGTTGACAGCAGAGGTGGGCTGGGCGACTCCTCCTCCATTCCAGATGCCATAGTGTAGTGCCCATCAGGCTCTGGACTGAGCCAGTGTGGGTCCATGGGGGACAGTTTTTCCCTGTAGTGTGAGTCTGGTTGCTGTGGGGAGGCCTGGGAGCAAGGGCTTCTTGGACTCCCACTGTGCATTGGAGTAAGACACGCCCGATCTTCCCTTTCGCAGGGTGACCCCGGCTGACCGTTGCTCACAGACTTCCTGGGCCCACCTGCTGATCCACCAGTGCCCGTCCCGTCCACTTTGAACAGTGGGATGCCCCCTAGAGGAATGCTAGAGACGGGCTGGCTGAAAAGAGCAGGGTTTGCCGCCCAGTCTCGGAGGGCCTTCTGGAGCCTACGCACATGCAGTGGCTTGGTGGCCATGCCAACTAGTGCCATGATTTCAAGAAACTCCTCCTCTGCTGCCTCACAGAGCTGCTGCACATCATCACCACCCTGCTGGATGAAGGTTTCATAATAGGCCAGCAGGTTGGCCCTCTGCAGCACCCGATAGAGCTGCAACTCCCCAAGTGTGCGTGGCATTGACATGGCACACTGCTCTGGAAAGTTTAAGCAGGAGAAAGGAAAGACATGAACCTGTAGATGGAAAAATCCTCTACAAGTTATTTATTTAGATTGAGAAATTGCCATCTGGTCTGCATCTATATCTGTCTACTATCTTGATGAAGCATTACACAATCATGAAAAAAGGAAGTTTATGTATACTTTGGAGCAGAATAGTTTCCTCCATATGCAAATGATTCCCCCCTTTTTAAACATGTTTTCATTTAAGCCCTTAGCCTATATGATTGATGATGTAGTACACATAAACCTCTCTTACCTTCAGGTCAGGTAGACGGATGTTCCGAAAGGGGACCGGTGTTATTACGGAAAGGTGTCTTTCCAAGGTCGGTAGGATACTCCCGGAGTGAAACTGATAAAGAAAAAATAAACTAATGTCGGTTGATCAATGAGACAAAAGCACGTTGCATTTAGATTAGCTTGAACTAAAGTAGAAACACTTGGATTATTGGCTCCAGTTCTGATAAAACCATCGACTGGAGGCAAGTATTCCTGAGCCAGATGTTCGCAGAATACACCCAAACACACATCGCAGTTGTTATCCTATTGGTTTCTTACCCTGTTACCTATTGCCGAAAGCTTCCCCGGCTCAGATTGGCGTAGTAAATCCCCTTTGCGTATCGTAGCTCGTCTGAAATCACTGGCAGAAATCCTCCTCCGGCGCAGCGTATTGGTTGCTGGCTGCCCTGTCTGTGTGGGCTGGAGAATGACGGGGGCGGACTGCAGCACGCCATCTGACCGAAAAAGAGCCTTCCTCTCCCGGTAGAGAGGCGGCTTTCAAATTGGAGATGTGGGTGGTGGTGGTGGGGGCTTGAAATTAACCCTCTGCGTCTTCAAGATTAGTCTTTTATGCAGAAGCTGTTGGGGGGTTCCCAGGGTTTCGCCATGTGAACTACACCTAAACAAGCAGTCAGCACTACCAACACTACATACTTAAATAGAGAACAATGAACAGATGTGAGTTTTTACTCAACAGTGATCTGGTTTTAGGAGGTAGGTCGTACATTTGGAGAAAGTAGCCGACAGGTGACACCTATAAAGTATTTATCTTTGTAATGCTAGTTTTATATTTCTTTGACCAACAATAACAATGAATCTCACTGTTGAAAATCTCTAAGTTTCTGTCCATGCACATTTCACTGTTACCATGTACTTTTTATTGCCCTACTGCACTGCTAATAAGGGAATCACTTTCTACACAGCTCAGTGCACCTTTAATTCATATATTTGCTAGAAGATATTCTCTTGGGTGTACAGCCCAGGGCTCAGTACTCTTCTGTTTTATAAATACCATCATGCTATTTGCCTACGATGGCACACACCACAGACACACAGTGACTGCATGTATGGTATTCACTGTGCACATATTCTTCACTTGCAGTTTTATTGTAGCCAGGTTTCCAATTACAAACAAACAAACAGTAAAAGTGTCACCCTTCTGGCAGGACACAGTAGGCTATATCCTAAACATAGATGATACATTGTACATATAATACTCTGTATTTTTATAAGGAGGTGTCGACCTACAGTTTACATAGTACATGTTGTGTTTTTTGTCTGCTTGCAAAATCATTTTTATATGGGACAATACATTGATTGATGGATTCACTTCAGGATTTAGTTTGAAGGATAAGGTCAGGCTGAGTGGAAAGTCAAACACATGAACTGAAGAACATTACACACAAGTCATTATCTTTGCCTCAAAACAAGATGCATAGAGTTCAGCAAGTATGTGGACAGCCGGACAATAAACCCATATGTATATGTTTTTGTTTTTACTATTTATAGTGCTGGGTAAATAAAATAAATAAATAAATACATCTTTATTTTCCACCAGGGTGGAATTTTGTCTTCGGCTCACCAAACACAAGGCTTGTGAATGTTATCAAGGGATCAATTAAGTTTTATGTTAACCTATAATAATACACAATACATGATTTATTGATTTTATTTTCTATTATTAAATCTGAATCTGAATCGTTAAAGTAACTAAAGCTGTCAGATAAATGTAGTGGTGTAAAAAGTACTATATGTCCCTCTGAATTGCATTGGATTAGAAATATGAAGTAGTAGCCTACATTACTTGAATACATGTACTTAGGTAATTTCCACCACTAAATGTGTGGGAAACTCAGAGAGGGGTTATATATTTCTTTATAAAATATAGTTTTATTTTATTTTATTTATAGACTAAGGTGTGCAGTACACACTCCGCTACAGTGGGTGGCGGTATGCACATGGAAGTTGGTGTTGCGATCTGCCTTAAAACGCAAAGAAGAAGAAGAAGCAGTGGCTAAAAAAACAACACGGGCAGTTGGCTGTCTGTTAACAAACAAGGTTACACAATTATCTGAGAGGTATATATGACATCTAGTTTGTTTGAATGCAAAATGAAAGATGATTTGCTTCCTTACTGGGCTCGTTCGGTGTCCATAACATGCCTTAGCTTACTCGTCAAACCCCACAGGAAGGGGAAACAGCCGTTAATGGTAACGTTAGCTCGTCCAGCTCGCTGCTGTTATTAGCTAGCTTTACAGTTAGCTGCTCGGTTGGCTATCTGCTAGCTAAAGACGTTACCAGTGTGCTGCTGTGATGTCGTTTAATCCTCGCCTGAGACCGTATTTAGTCGAAATGTTGTCAGGTTAGCCAGCCAGATAGCAAGCTAATTATAGCCCCTGTCTGTCATCCTGTTGGCTGGCTTCTTTTCCATGCTAACTCTCTGGCTGTCAGCTAACATTAGCCGCCTTTAACATATTTGCTGATGTTATTAGAGTTACATTAGTATCCATTATTAAGTCTACCAGACAGGATTGACCGTTATATAATGGCTGCTTTTCTCGCTTTTGCTCGGCTCTAAAAGGTCAAACGTGTGTTCATATAACGCTCGCTCGTTTCTAGAAACACCGTATTTCCTCATTGGGTATCTGAAACAACTGAGCCATATAGTTAACTAAATGTAATCTGCATTGCATTATTGCACATGTTGTACGTTTTAAAGCAAGTTTGAATTATTGTACTTCTACAACGACTGGACAGATAAGGTCATGCTGTTGCGTTACATGTAAGTTAATCATTTATATGTGACATGACTCATTCGTCATTTATTCAGGAAAAGCCTGTTATACAGTCATGGTGAAAACATTGAACTACAAATGATCTCCTCTTCCTTGTACTGGTAGCAGCAGTTGTAAGGTAAACAAATACTAACTACTGTTTCATGATCCATTAATCTATCATTTGTTTTTTCAACTGTTAAGTCTATGATATTGGTTTGGCTTATTTGAAGCTAATGGTTGCATTTTTATTATATTGTTTCTGTATGTTGCACTTACATATGTTTGGCTTAGTCAAAGCTATTGTTCTGCACTTGAATGATTTCACCTATGTGAAGCTAATGCACTTGCAAGATTCTTGCTGTTCGGAGTTGTATTCTTATGATTGTTTGCACTTATTGTAATTCGCTTTTGACAAAAGCGTCATCTAAATGAACTGTAATGTAATGACATGTCACAGTTTACCAGAGCCCAAAGTGATGCAATGTGTCTCGTTTTGTTTGACCAACAGTCCAACAGTGCACAACTATGTTCAGTTTACAATGAGATAAAACAGAAAGCATCAAATTCAAAGTGAATGTTTGACTTTTTTGTTGATAACTAACTTAAATGAGTAATCTGTTCTTGGCGGTTAATTTTCTGTCTGTAGGGCGTGCAGTATGGATAACATATTTTATTCATTTCATAGTCACTGTAATAAAATTCCCTTTCTTGAAAATTAAATTGAGAAACCGTCAAGATTAAAAAAAACCCTGATGTCTGTTGTGAAATATAAAAAAAAAACTATCTTTGTAATGAAGCATATTCATCATTTAATTTTGCTTATTCACAATGTGGCTGTAAACTGAACTGTACGTGTTGCTTTTTTCAGATAACGACGTGATGCATGATGTGAGTGTGAAAGCCTTTTTGACACCTGGAAGTGGCTGCTGATATGGTGGACCTGAGACTGACCCTAAGGAGCCCCCAGTCTCACTTTTTTATGAGAGCCTGGGGAAAATGTTGCCACAGATTTTGGATTTAGGATATCATCTTCCATGAGATTCCAATTCAATTTCAAAGCGATTCAATCAAACAGCTGTAGGGAACATGGAGAGAGAAGCAGCTGAGAAGGAGATGGATTGCCCTATAGACACTGACGAGGAGATACTTTACGGTGATTTCACCTCAGTGACCGAGTCTCCTCAGTGGGAGGCCAGACGGACTGATGACGAATGTGAGCAGGAGGACAAAACAGCCTATGTCAAATCTCAGGACACCCCAAATCCACAAGACTCTGGGATTGGCGAAGCAGAGTATTGTGGATCTACAGAGGCCAAAGAAGATTCTGAGGAGGCTTCAGATGGGTCCGAGCATGACGACACTGCAGATCACGAGGACTCGCATGTTATAAATCAAGAAGAGGATGAAGCTGCGAAGGAGCAGCACATGAACGGGGAGTCTGGTTGGCAGAACGTGGGTCCTGGACGGAGATTCAGATTGAGGAGCAGTGGATCAGTTTCAGAGCAGAGCAGTCAAAGTGCTTTTTCCTCCATTCAAAAAGGAAATGTTATTTCAAGTGGTGGTCGGCACAAGCAGACCCGCAGACGTAACCACCACCACCATCAGAATCGAGGCCGCAGGCGGACAGGCAACCAGCTCGTCTTAGCCTTCAAGGAGATGCTATCGGAGTCTCTGAGCTTCTGGTGCATCTCCTGCGTCCACATGATGATTGAGATTATTGTCACATTAACTCACAATTGTGGAGTCGGTGTGGAGACTGGAGGGATGAAACTTTACAACTTTGGGCAGCAGATCCTTGTAAAAATCACAGACACAGCAGGAATGAAGGCGGATGCTAGTCGGATTCTGAAATGGACAAAATGCACAGGAACAGACCTGGTAGATAAAATAGTTCGGTCAGTGAAGTGGGTAAAGACAGCTGCCTTATCTTGTTTGAGACTTTTCTGTGCTTTGGTTATTCTCGGTTACCAGTGGGCAAAAGGTCCGTTGGTTCGCCTTGGTGGAGAGAGGGGAAAACGCTATTGGACAACATTTCAGGAGTCAAGGTTTTGGATGAGGTTGGTTTCCCTCATGCAGAGAGTCCGAAGCAGGTTTAGGAGGCGTGGCCATGTACCACCGTCCAGCCCCGACTCACCCGGCAGAGCAGGGAGAAGCCAGCCAGGCCAGGAGCTGGAGAGACTGCTGGCCTTGGCTGAGGTACCAGAGGAAGAGCTCGACCCCTTTACAGTGCTCGGGGTGGAGGTGCATGCCACTGAGGCTGAGCTGAAGAAAGCCTACAGACAGCTGGCTGTCCAGGTGTGTTAAGTGAAATAAAATAATGCAGCTATTGGAGGCCGGCTGAGTTTTTTTCCTTTGCTCATTCGACCTTTTCCTTTTTGTCCTTTCTTGTTCAGGTCCATCCGGACAAGAATAAACACCCACGAGCTGGAGAGGCGTTCAAAGTACTCAGGGCTGCCTGGGATATTGTCAGTAACCCAGAGACACGACGAGAGTATGAGTTGTGAGTACACAGAAAGAGTGGTTATCACAGGACGTATACATTTGAAAGCAATTAAAAAAACAAATCCAGTATCTTTAAAAAAAATTAATAAAATAAATGTTTGTTCAGTTAGATTGATACAATAATCTTTAGAATGGCCCCTCAGTGGACACCGTCCTTACATTATTTGCACAAAATTCAAAGTTTCTTACAATTTCAATATATGTTAAATAGTGATGTAAGTGTTTTAGGATGTACAGTGTATTCTTCTGTAATCATTTGGGTTAATTGGCCTGAAATTGAACAGTGATTGAGTTTGACGCTCCTAGGCCCGTTATGTTTATGTTCATTGTTACAAAACCTGTCTGTTTCGGTCCCACGCAGGAAGCGTATGGCAGCAACCGAGCTCTCAAAGTCCATGAACGAGTTCCTCACTAAACTGCAGGATGACCTGAAGGAAGCCATGAACACCATGATGTGTACCAAGTGTGAAGGCAAACACAAGTACGTCGCTACACACCCAACATCATCAACTGAATCAGTGTCAAATATTTCCTCAGACTAGCATTGTGTATTACACGCAGATGACTCATGTCTTGTGTAGTAAACTTTCACCACATTCCGTGTTTTCTTCGTGACCTGTGTCTGTGCAGGCGGTTCGAGATGGATCGTGAACCTGCTGAGGCCCGGTTCTGTGCTGAATGCAACCGTTGCCATAGTGCTGAGGAGGGGGACCTGTGGGCCGAGTCCAGCATGTTGGGCCTACGTATCACATACTTTGCTTTTATGGATGGCAAGGTGTATGATATTACAGGTGAACGTCAGCTTTTTGCAAAGATAAATCAGAGTTTTCATAAAAAGACTGAATGTCTTTCGAGTTGTTGTCAATACGAGACATTTGAGCAAATCCTCTTGGGCTTTGGGAAACACTGATTGACATTTTCCACCATTTTCTAACATTTTATAGACCAAACAACTAATCGATTCATCGAGAAAATAATTGACAGATTAATCGACAATGAAAATAATCGTCAATAGTTGCAGCTCTACTTGTTAAAGAAAAGCTTCAGAGCACAGTTTCACACTATTTCCTTGATGCACTTTTTCTCTTAGTCATGTGACCTGTTGTGTTGCTTTCATGTTTCAGAGTGGGCAGGCTGCCAAAGAATAGGTATTTCCCCTGACACGCACCGCGTGCCCTATCACATCTCTTTCGGTTCAAAGAACAACAGCAACTCCACACGACACAGGTACGTCCCTTAAAGTTAAACAAGTGTGTGTTGCTGATGTGGCTCCATTCTGTTAAAGCATCTATTTAGTCGTCCTCGTCCTCAGTCAGGCCTACATTGTGCCTCATTCACTGATTTTTGCAGATAGTTTTTTTTACATATCTGGAACATCTGCCCTAGTCAGCGAAAAACAAGCGAAGCACCCTGACTGGAGAGCCTAGAGAACATGTCGATTTTCACAGTTTTAGAAGAAGACGACACAATTGCAATAAAAGTTTACTTGTAAAAGTGTATTACCATGGGATGTTGCGTTAACAATAGTGATGTCAGTTAGATTTGGGAAGGGCAGAGCTTGTAAATATACTTCCTGTTCAAATAGATTATCATCCTCCCCCAAAGGACTTTACAGTTGGCCATCATTTATTCTTCTCATATGCTGTTGACACATGACCATCTATAGAAGCAGAAAAGACAGTCTGACACTTGAGGCTCCAGCACAAATAGATCTCTGAACTTTCTAACTTCCCCTTTCAGGACGCCCTCAGAGAACGCCACAGCTCCGACCAACCCCGCAGATTTGCAGGACTTCTTCAACCGCATCTTCAAGGGAGGACCTCCCAACGACATGGCTGCCAATGGGGGCTTCTTCCCCTCAGGTCCACCCCCTCATCACCCACCTGGTGCTGCAGCGCCCCCGTTCTCCCCTCCCCCGCCGAGCCAGACGGGTTTCTTCATGCCGGGCGGTCAACGGCCAGAGTCCGGCGAGACGTGGGCTGAAAGTGGCAAACCCCCCAGAAGGAGGAAGAAGGTCCGCAAACCCTTCCAGAGGTGAAGTTGGTTGACCTCTCAGCGTATCAACACAGGGACACAATAAATAATGGCCATGTTTGTCTCTCGCCTGCCTGTTGGCATGCCAAGATCTGAACTGGAGATAATTCATGCGGTCAGATCAGCCAGAGGAGAGAGAGACTGGAGCCTGTTGACTGAACAAGTATTGAAGGAGGGTTGAAAAGGTAACGGTGATGGTGCTTTACCTCTCATCTCACTTTGTGTTGGTCTTTAAGGCGTCTGTAGCCTTGGCATTGAAATCCTTATCGGGATGCTGTAATGAAGCGTTTTCCTTTTTCATAATTTCCTGCCAAATCCTGCAATGCATGATTTACTCACCTGCATTTTAACACTTCGGTTTTCTCACTTTTATTGTTAAAGTTTTGTATGAGGTTACTTTAAGACGTTTGGTTCCAGACAGAGTGAGGGACACTTTAAGAGAGGGTTACTGTGAGTAATGGATCACTATAAGTAACATGAATGATAATGATCCGGTCAGCTTCACTGTCAGTGGTTGTTCTTGTTCAATCTGCACCTCGCCCTCCACATTTCAAGAATTAATGGAAACCAGTTAAACCCAATACATCGGAACTCAATTTACAAAAAGACTTGCGCAGTAGCCACACTTGTATCGACGAGGAGCTCTGGGAGCCGTTTGCTTTTACAATAAAATCCGAGGGTGTGGTGTGAATCTCTGGTAGTGTGCCTACAGACACGCAGCAAGATCTCAGTGACGGTCACATGCAGTCAACCTCCAGCATTGGGGATCCACAGAGGCAACTAGCATTTGTGTTATGTTTCCTAGTTATTTTTATTACTATGAACAAGAAAATTGTCCCTCAAACTGACATAATGAATATTTAAATATTACCTGAATCTTTCTAAAGTTGAGAAATAACAGACTTGTGTTCTCTAGAAGTTCAGTGGTGAGATATTACAAATCCTTTCAAAGGTGGTATTACTATATGGAGATTTGGCTATTTGTACATAATTAGTTATGCTATAATTGATGCTGCTTGTGTGGCGATTACCAGAGAATCACATGCTGCTTTTATTAACTTTTTTTTTTTTTTAAAGTCTCAGAGAGTGAAGATGTCAAATCTTGACCCCCAATAAGTAAAACTAATTTATACTGATTCAAACATGCTAAATCTTCCTGCTGCTTATTGTTTCAGCTCTAGGTTAAAAGTGACACCTTGACATTTTGAAATGTTGTTTTCTTCACTAGGGATTTATTGCTGTTTCGAAGACAACACAATTGATCTGCACTGCCCTCTGTTGATTCACTGGGAAACCACACAAAATGAAAACGGTCAGTTAAACTGATTTACAGCCATTTGAGTCTTAAATGTATCAGAAATTGTGGTAATTTACAAAAACTAAAGCAAGCCTGACCTGTATTAAAACTTAGTGCTGTCAAACGTTCCTCATCAGCATTGTTTCTTTAATGTCTTCTGTTATGACTGTCACCCTGCTCAGGATTAGTCTGTAAAAACAAATCTAAACATTCAAAAATAACAGTGCTACACGTGTGTAAAGCTCACATCAGATTTGATTCCAGGTTATTCAGTTAAAATGATTGTTTCCCCCTTCAGCTCCTGATAGTTTAAGAAATAATGACTCTTAAGGTTTTGCAGTCATTTGCTATAAACTGGTGTTTTTTAAAAAAAAACTAATACTTAAAAATGTCAAGGTCACAGGTTCACATACTATCTAATCTAAAGCTTAACTGATATACTGTGTGTTACAACCTGAAGGGGTCAGAAAATAATAATAATAATAATAGGTTGTATTTTGGGTTTTGTTTCTTGATACGTTTCCTGCATAGAAATAATTTAAGAGAACGGAGCGGTTATTGTTTACACCTGATATGTGAATATTGTGAGAGTGTAGTGAAATGGCAATTATGTGTGATACGGCATTTGATAAAGGCAATTTCTTTTTATATTGACGGTTGATGGAAAGTACCATGTTCAATGTTTTTTGTTGTTGTGTTAATTTGCACACCCACCTCTGTAATAACAGGGATTTTGAACAGTCATCAGTGATTTAGCCTAACCAGACTCCTGCAGCTGAGTAGGAGGTGTAGCTCGCTAAGCTAACAGCTCATTTACAAATTTAAGATTATTATTTTTTTTTTTTTGGGGTAGAATCTGAATGTTAAATGAAAATCTTGAATTTTAGTTGCACGACAGTCACACTCTGGAGAAACACGCGTATCAGAACTGTTTTCTGGCGGTGTAACTCTTGATGTGGGGTTTGTCTGGTAGCTTGAGAAGATGAACCTTTTTGTTGCAAATGTTTTTTGAGCTCATGAAGCATGTCATTAAGTTCGCCATGTTTCTTTTCATGTGTCAAATAGTTTCGTTCTTGTACGCATTAGACCAGTTTCCCCAGACATGGATTGAATTGTCAACTGAAACCAACTAAAAATAATCCTGAATGTATCTTTTATTATGGCGGGAAAAAGAAAGGTTAACGCTAAGACAGAAAACTATGGAGGCCTTTAAAACTAGTCTAATTGGGTTAGGGTTAAATTCAGATGTGTGATGATCAGAAAGAAATCAAATGAGTTTGATAAATACTTCATTTATTCCACATGTTCTTTTAGACCACATGCAATGTTTCATTTAGGCCTTGATCTAAGTTCCTAGCCACATTTTCAGAAAAACTCTTTATATCTTGATATATCGTCAAATCTTCTTCAGTCCCTGTCTGGGAAACTGGATTCACAGCTGAAACCACGCTGAGCAGAGTGCATCGTTTTCCACACCTTGACTTGAGAATTCACAGTGCTGTATGTTAAAGGTAGCAGGTTAAAGTCTAAGAGGTTAATGAAAGAGCCAACACTTCAGAATTTTTCTTTCTTTTCCAAGTTTAACAGAATATGCAGAAGTATTGCAAAAAATATCTGACAATCATCAGGGTTTTTTGTAGGGAATTGTGAGGCGAGTTCCCTGGCTGGCAAACAGTTTTAAAATATCACTGTTGGGTTTCTTTCCCCCGCTTTCTCTGGTTTTCAAAATAAAGAGGATTTCCTATATGCACATTGTTGTTCTGTTTTGTGCTCAGTAGGCATACACACACACACGTTATTTACCAATGCATATCAAAGTTATACAATTTCAAATATACTCAGTGACAATAAAAGTAAGGTTATATCGTTACAAACATCTTGATAAAAATCTGTTTCAGTCCTTTAGAGGAGCCCGTTATAGCTCCCATCCTTCAATATTTCATTTGACTGTAAACCCACTGAGAAGGACTCTCACTGTTTTACCTCATATGGCTTTTCCATTCTGACCTCATTAACTAATGGTGCTAAAACCATGGAAAGAGGGCAGTTTACCCGCCTGCTCCTTAAAAGGAGTCGTTTCAGAGTGGTGCAGATTACTGCACACTGCTTGATTTGAGTCCCTCTTGACATAACCTTTTACAGGTTAGATAGGGTGGAAACAAAATAGAATATGACTATTCATTACTGCAATTTAGAGTCCTTAAATCCAAGAATAATCCTACAGAGTGAGAGGCAGTCTTGTGATGCCGCGTCACCTTTCCTCTGGCAGTGAAGCGATCCTCAGCTGTCCAGCAGTGAGCACTGTTCCTAACAACAGGATTACTTTTCTTCATGCAACATGTAGACAAACTGTTACAAAGCTTACATACGTTTAATAAATGTTAATCAGGTCTGGGCTAAACAAGATTCACAAATAATGCTTTCTGTGTTGCAGCTGCAGCTTTCTGTAGGAGGAAGCGAACATATTGGATTGTCACATGGCTACAGCTCGTCACTAGTAGAAGTGAAACTGACTGCAACCATTAGTCGATCTACAGAAAAATAAAATTGTCAACAATTTTTCATGCAAAAGATTTGCCAAAAATGCTGTTTTCAGCCTCTAAAATATGAAGAATACCGGCTTTTATTTGTTTTATATTATAGTAAACTGAATATCTTTGGGTTTTGGAGTGAGAAACTCTAAGAAACTGATTGAATCGATAATGAACATAATTGTTAGTCCCAGCCCTATTGCAACATATATATCTAGTTAAAAATAAGACTGTTTATATTTAAAATATTTCATCTTGCACGCATCCTTCGCTCTACTAAAACAGAAAACATGAATATGATCATATATATATGCAACAATAGCTGCTTCAGCTTGTGCCGATTACATCCCCTGCTCGTCCCACTACAGCTTGCCTTTCAGAGGTCCGATGATGCTGCGGAGATGAGAACAGTCTCGATAAGCCACCAGGCCGCCATGGTTCGCCCAGCGGTCTGCTCCTTTACACTCAGTGTAAGGCTGGTGGTAGGTCAGTTCTGTGTGGGCATCCTGTGCTCCAGAGCTGGACTGCAGACACTTGGCGAGGTCGACCACTCCTCCCCCGAGGGCTCGGAGCAGGGCGTGAGGAGCGCAGGAGTCCCACTTAAAGGTGCTTCCCTCAGAGAGGACGTAAGCATCAGTCAGGCCCTGAATGACACACAGGATCTTGTAGCCGGCTCCAGAGGCGTACTTCAGCTTGTCAGGGCCGCACAGCGAGGTCAGGGCTTCCTTTACAATCGGCTTCTCGCTGGAGCTCAGCACCACAGACAGCCGCCCTGCAGGTCCATCTTTAGGCCGGGACACTGAGCAGACATTGATGCTGCCACAGGACACCCCCCAGAAATGCTTCCCCCTCCAGCTGTGAACACAAATAATTAGTGGAAGGTTGAGAATATTTGAATTTACTTTTTCTAAATGCTAGTCGTTATGCGTCTGCCATTTAGTGGAGTAAAGCTCTTCTGCATTGGCTTCTCTTTTCAGACTTGGAGGTTGCTGCTTGGCTGAGAGGGGAGCTTCACATTCAGGTGATCGTTGTCTGTAGGTTCATCACTACGAGCGACTGCTTTCACATTGCAATTTGATACGTTGTTGTTATAAAAATATCGATTACAGCTGCTTTAGGATTAAAATGTACGTATATATTGAGGCGTTTCTAACAGTTCTCATGTATGTACGGACAAAACATTGTAGAAGAGGATACGTTGCAGATTTTTTTCAAACTCACCCTCCACCTGCTGGATCTTTGTAGTTGAACGGCTGGTTGATGACGCCCATGACGGGCTCGCCTGTGCTCCGGAGATAAACCCCGATTAGGACCAAAGCACAGTGCAGACCTGAAGGAGACAGGCGGCCCTCCTCCAGCACCTCCTCTCGGCCCTCGATGTACTGGCTGGTGGCATCTTAATGAAAAACAAAAAAGAGACAGTTCTCACTCTCTGCAGTGAATTCTGGATAAGCTCACTGCATCTGACAGGAAACCCGCAAGACTTTCACCTATTGGGTCGATCCAGATGCCGAGCTCAGAGGGGCTGAGGGGCACCGTCAGACCGTCCGTGTTGGCGTCGATTGTCGCTGGATCTTGGTGGATGGCTCGAGCCAGCAGAGACGCCGCCGCGTGGTCGCCGTCCAGCACCGTGGCCAGCAGCGCTGCGGTCTCCTGCTCTGTACCGCACACTGTGACCGTCACACTCTCTCCTGTTGAGTCAGCAAGGCTTCATTTGATTACAACAAATCACTCTTTACACAGTGCAGTGGGCTTAAATATTTGGACAGTGACGCATTGATGGGTTAGCTTTTTGTTCCGATTATTTCAGATAAAAGAAGTTGAACTGTGAGGCTCAAGTGCAGATCGTTAAGCCAAGAGTGTTTCTAGTCTAGTATTTAGTCCATATGAAGGTTGAGTGATTATTAGCACTTCTTTATCTTATACAGTATCATACTTTTAACAGATACATGCTTCCTATAGACCACAACAATCTCCAGATTCTTAAGTTATTATCAGGTTCTCTGTTTCAGTACATCTCATAATTTTAATTATCTTATATATTTTAATAATCGGACGTCTAACGTTCAAAAAATTGAAGAGATCGTTAAAAATTTTGAGAAAACTTGTTCCCACGCATGACCCTAACTGACACCAAACACACGCTTCAGGGCTCAGTTTACACCTCGATCAACCAGCTATAAACTGGAGATTTAATCTGTCCAAACACCACAGTGATTCAGACAAACTAAAGTCTGCTTTAAACTTTTCCCATCCAAAAGTGACAAGAAAACATGAATGTGTTAAGTCAAATATCAAGTCATTACCGAGCCCATTTTCAAACTTGTTGGACTCCTCTCCGTGAATGAAGGCAGACATCTCAGGGAACTGACCAAAAGAAGAGACAGGAAATGATTACAATGCAACTCTTCCGACAGTCCATACTTTAGTCCAGACTTCTCCTACCTGAGCACCAACATCATGCCGGATCAACTCCTGGATCACCACGTCAGCAAGCGTCTTGAAGTCCTGGACAAACTTCTTGTTCTTGTCATCTCCAGTCTTCTCTTGTACGAGGAGCTGAAAGAGGAGAGCCTCCTGCCTGCAGACCCGAGCCACGTTAGCTGCTTTCTCAGCCACCCGGAGCAGCAGCCTCAGCAGATCAGCCATGCCTGAAAAAATAAAAAAAGAGAAGAGGAGAGGGTTTAGTCAACATGTGTGAGAAAGAAAGAGAGAGAAAGAGAGAGAAAGAGATGAGGCAGGTCATACTTGCACATACTGAGCTAATTATAGCCTTAAAATGAAAACAGGGCATTTCTGAAAAAAGACAAGTGTGTGAGGGAGGAAAGTGGCTTCAGGTCTTTGCATGTGAACCACAGTATCTCTGTTGAAATGACTAACAGCTCACAATCCTCTCCAAAAACACTTCAGGAATCCCAGTTTCCAAATAATTATTTAGAAAGTATGGAGAACTATACAACTGGTCGGTGCTATTAGTGATGTTAGAGGAGTGGTGTTCTCTGGGGATGGAAAACAGGCCTCCATTAATACTAAATCATGTAAATTGAGTTGTTTAGACTTTTAACAGCACACAACTTTACTCCAGCCATATAATAACAATTATATTCAAAAACACTTTATTTGTCCCTGGGGAGTCATTTGTAGAACTACGTAGAATAAAATAGTACACTAAAAGATACATTTGCATAAAAATGCTCGACATCTTTACACCCCTGTGAATGTGTTTGGTAAAGGTTTAACATTTATGAGGTAGGATAATGTAGCAAAGGAATTTAAAACGCTACAGTACAAAAACACTGAGAAATGATTGCAACCCTTACCAAAACCTGAGTACACACCGCTTCTTTCCCTCTCGTCTGTCGCTCACGGTGGCTGTTTGTCCTTTACGCACCGCAGGCACCAAACGCGGATAATTGGGTCTGGCAGGAATGTGAGAGGACGTAGAGTTTCAGAAAAACAGTGGTATGAACGCGCCTTAATGACACTGAGGTCTCTCTGCTCTGGTTTCTTTACGTCAGTGAGTTTCCTCTTGTAGGAAGGGCGGACCGTCTTCTCACATCTAGGCCGCCAGCCAAAAGGTGCGGACAACCGCGCAACAGAGAGAGCAAGGCGAGTGTTTTATACAAGGTACGGCCAACAGGAAATGTAGCTGCGCTGCGTTCAAATGCAAATGCGAAATTCAAACTTCCGAGGTCGGACAGTTTTGAACAAATCTCAGATACAAAAACACGTTTTTATTATTATTTTTGTTATCATTGTAATTAATAAGAAACACATTGTATATGTCATTATTTGACAATAAGAAACACAGTGCAAAATTCATACATGCCACTGGGGCAAATGCAGAAGGTGAGACAAATAGAAAATGATGAAATACATTAAAAAAAATGTAAATAAGTAGACCTAAATAAATAATAAAAAGGAGTATTGAAGGCACAATTTGTAATTGTATATTTACATACATGCATTACAGGTAACACATGCCATTACTGTTTGTATGGCCTTTTTATTGGTATAAGATGTAATAGTTTTTTATGTACGGTTCGAAATCTTTGTAAAAAAAAAGAAAACAGTAAAAAGGGGCTTTTTGGGGCTAATTTACACTTATGTATAAAATATTTGTAAAGAATCCGAATATAACATGTTTATAACAAAACATATTTTCAAGTACTGACAATGCCAGAACAGATGGGGCATGGCTTCAGGTTGGACTTTTGTAAAAAGTACACTTAAATTACATTTCAATCATCCTCAAATTTCTTGAAAAATGCTTTGCGGGGTAAAACATTTGTGCAGTTATGGTTACAGACTCTCTCCACTCCACACTCTGAGATTTGAAAAAAAGAGCGAGGCATAGTCCTTGTATGTGTAAATTTACTTGGCAAATTCTGAATTGATTCTGACCAGTGTTCAGGCAACTTTGTGTTGTTTTTAGACTTTTATTTTGCTGAGCGATAAATTGCTGCTTAAGAGTCATATTTACAAGCGTTCACATATTTTATTTTATAACAATAATTAAAACTAATTGTAACTAATGGTAAACAACTACCGCTCTGGTCGGGCTTGGACCAGCAGCAGACGAGCTGCACTCTGGCTGCTCGTAGTAGCAGAGCTAACACTGGAGCTGGGTTTTTTGCATCTTGTAGTTCTCTCCTCTCCTTTCCTCCGCTCTGTCTCTGACTGGAGGTGTGCGTGGGCACGTGTGTGTGTGTGTGTGTGTGTGTGCGTTTGTGTGCGTGTGTGTGTGTCGGGAGCGGAGCCCCGCCCTTTGCGAAACAGAGAAGAGGAGAGAATATGAATGTGTAAAGCAGCAACGCAGTAGACACTGAAACGTGCACATAAATTAGATAAATAACATAAGCGTTTAGTTTATTTAATAACAGAGCACCTGTTCAATGTGACAAGTGAGTTGTGATTTGGCGCTATATAATTATATATATATATATATATATATAATAGAAAAAGAAAACGGGGTTCCGTTGGGGGAGCAGCGCCTCAGACTTGTTCCTTTGTTGGCTGCTCGTTTATTGTTGGATCACTTAAGAGTGCAAATTGTTTCGCATTTCTGAGGCTGCTGTGTTTAACACCAATTACAGTTTGAATGTCTGAACCGTTTCTGATTGGCTGCAGTCTATAATACCGTTTAAAGTTTGAATCTCAAACTTCTTACCGTTGCATTTGTGTAACACTCCTGAATAAAATGTCTATTTACATTTCTTTTTTTTGCTCCCTGGGTACATGGCGTATTAGGGCAATTGAAGGTAAAAACAACGACAACAAAAGAACATTATTTAAATAATATAATATTTATTATTATTTAGAAATGTTATTATGTAACTTCAATCTCAGAGAATTTTAGTTTTTATAATAACATAATATAGCAGCCTAATAATAAGAAAGATAATATAAATAAATACAAAATTAATATAGAATATAGGTTACTTTATTCATCCTCTTGAGGAAATTATGACCTGCATGATAATACTTTATTCTTTCAGCTGCAACCCCGGCGGTGTAAAATGGACTGTGGGAGCAAATCAAAAATAATCTAAAAACATAATTCAAAGTGATAAACAGATTTGCTTTCATATATTGATAATCACCCACAGCATAGGCCTATATTACAGTCTGTGTGACTGTAAGCACACGACTGACTTGTCATAGAGAAACACACGGCTCAGAAACTGATACAAAGTGAACTTATATGATATGATTTGCTATAAGTTCGACATGTCGGAGTTGTGTGCTTACAATGCTGCAGACTGTATGCATTGCCATGCGTTACTTTGCATTTATATTTGATCCAAAGTCAGTTTCACACCAATGTTGAGCATGCAAAGGACTGAAGAACAGGGCGGGTACAACAAGCTAGAAAGAGTCCAAAGAGGTTTGAAGCTCCGGTAGGAACCTCCTCACTTTGAGAAGAAGTGGAATTCAAGTTTCGTGGTCAGTTGCATGAATGATCTACTCTCACTTAGTCCTTTTTAACCCTTCACTAATACTTGCCGGGCACTTGTTAAGTGTTGGATCGCTGAAGGTTTTCTTCTTCATGTATTCAAACAAGTAAAGCAATGGTTCCCATCCTAGGGACCAGTGGGGGTCTCCAAAGCGTCATTAAAAAAATGACGTTTGTATTATTATTTTATATAAAAACTTCTCACAGGATAAGGGCATGAGGAAGATCTGAACACAAGTTATATTCACAGAGCCTTCATGCATAACAGCCTTGTCCTGCATTGATAAGAATGCAGTTAAAACCAAAGAGCTAATAAAACGATGGTCAAATAAAACTTATTAAGAAGCTTATTAAGTATATATGATTGTTTACATTTTTTAATGTTCACTGTTTGGATTGATTGAACAGTTCATCAGTTGTTCTGTACTGTTGTTGTTATGCATTGAACATATTACAAAAGATCCATAAAATATGTCAATTTATATTAGTCAGGGCTCGTCAGTTGGTAGAAAAGGGAAAAAGGTTGAGATCCACTGATGTTGAGCAGCCTGAGAAGGAGGAGACCCTCGAAACCCGGCGCGGATCTTGTACCAGGTTGAGAGTAACTCCTGTTTTAACTTTGTTGAAATCAAGTTGCCTCTCCAGAACAGACTTCAGTGTTCAGATTTCAGAGGACACTTTTTTGGGGAATCCCTAAACACACTTAACAGAAATGATGCTGATGTGTTTTCTGTCGACAGCGCCATCTGCTGGTCCAGACTCTGAATATCTGCAGGAACTAAACTTCGACTGACTGAACGACACCATGTCTCATTACGACTTGTAATATACATTACATTACAGGTCATTTAGCAGACGCTCTTATCCAGAGCGACTTACAGTGAACTAACTACAGGGTCAGTCTCCCTGGAGCAACCTGGGGTTAAGTACCTTGCTCAGGGGCACAATGCTGGCAGCCTGTTATTGAACTCACAACCATGTGCAGTCTGCAGATGGGACCACGAAAGGAATAAATATATTTGAACAAGTAGCCTAATGTAGATAACTGATGCATAAAGTTGGAAATAATCAAATGTGTTACATATTTACATAATTAATACTTGCCAGCACTAATACAGTAAGACCACAGATTTACAATCCATTGTAACAACATGATATTGTTAAGAGGGCGAACAATAAGCAAACATGGGCATCATCAACAGGTAGTTGTGAATTGTCATTAAAACAGCTGCTCCTCTGCAGCAACTGCCAGGTCAGCTACAGTCCAGATATAAGTACTATATAAGTACTCAGATATTTCACTTAGTGTAAGTAAAAGTATCAATACTGCAGGGTGGAAATACTTAATTACTTTATTACTATACATCTGCTTTCATAATCTTACTTCATTACAGTAAAAAAATACTATCCATTTTAGAATAATGAATATTATATAATAAGATTATAATTACTGATGCATTCATGTGTAAATGTGGAGATACTTTTAATTATTTTTATATATAGCTCGTGTGTTTTAACATATTCTTTTCTTTTGGATTGTTTTGCATTTATTGGATAGTCCAGATAGACAAGAAAGGAGGAAGACATGCAGCAAAGGGTGTTTGCAAACAGATATTAAATGAAAATATCATATAACCTAGTTGTAATTATATAAAATTTGAGACATCGACCAGAGTGGAGTCCTTCATGACGATGAGTGCATCCTGCCAGCAAGAAGACGAAGCTGCTCTGACTGTCAGTACACAGCTGTCTTGTGATTCTTACAGGAGAGATAAGAAATCTGCAGGCAGACGTGAAAGCAGCATCTACAAGAAGATGAAGTATGCTTCAAATCAAGTCCACAAACAAAGCTCCAGCTGGCAACAGAACAAGATTTTGATGAAGCTGTCGAGTCAGAAGGCAGAGATTTGAAATCTGTCTCTGCATGTCCCGAAGATGTGTCTCCCTCTGCCCCTGTTGCCTCCAGTGAGGACATCAACACACGTCATGTTGTTAGAGTGTTGTTGTATGGTATGTCCTGGTTCTGGTGGTATGTTGTGTGTGTGTGTGTGTGCCATACCGATGTTGATCATCCATTTAGTGGGTAATCTGGTGCTTTTGATCATATCACATGATCTTCATCAGCAGACAAAGTTTCTAACTATAACCATGACTCCTACAAATACATATTTGATATTTTTACAACTGTGTTATATTATATTGTCATTTACTATGTGTTTAAAGTTATGGATGCTTCACAAGAAGAGTTTAAGTTGTTGACAACTATCGAATCAAATCAAGTTTATTCATAAAGCACATTTAAAAACAACCAAAGTGCTGTACAGTACAAACATGGTGACAGCAACAGTAATGATAACATACCAATACTTTATATAGTTATTTTTTATATTGTTTGGTTGAAAATCCTTTTTCATCTACTTCTGCGATTTCACTACCAAGACGACTGACAATGATAATATTTAACATGACGCGTTACTATCTGAGTGAGGAACCAGAAGCGCTCAGCTGTCCCAAACACACACACACACGCACACGCACACACACACACACACACACACACACACACACACAAATAAACTTGAGTTGAAACTTGATCACAGTGAAATTATACATTTTAAGAGCAAATGCTTTTTGTTCAAGGCTCTGACCACTAATATCCGTTAGTGGTGCATTACGTAGTGCATGGCAGATAAGAAGCCTTTGTGTGGTTGATCAATACAGTTGAGTGTCCAGAGGAAACGGGGCGAGGCAGTCGACACACTGCCGAACAAGCCATCAGTCCCACTTAGGATCCCTACAAGGAGTTTCTTCAGATGGAGGTAAGAAAGTCAAATGTTAATATTGTTATTATTCATTTGAAATATTCCTAGATGATGATAACATAATACTTTTAGTGAAGTGGATGCATCACATTACAATGTATGTTCTGTATACAAACATACAGAAAAAGAATGCCCTCTATCACATCATCCTTGTTGTAAAACATTCTTGTGTATTAGGAATTGATTTAAATTGTTTGTTGCAGGCCTCAAACAAACATATGTCAAACCTGGAGAGTGGCATGGTCAACATTATCAAAGTTTTCCACAAATACTCGGGTCACAAGTGCAAGCTGAAGAAAGCAGAGCTTAAAGAGCTCATCAACAATGAGATGAGTCATTTCATATTGGTAAGTTCAGGAAGCAAAACTGCTTTATGTGTGTGAAACAGTTTAATTGTGTGCTGTTGAAAATGAGATAATTGGATATGTTGACCAGTGGTGGAATTTAACTGGTTCATTTACTACTTAAGTACTGTGCTTAATATCATTTTGAGATATTTGTACTGTAGTTGAGTATTTCCATTTTCTGCTACTTTAAATGATTTACTTTACAAATACTGTACATTTTACTCCGAAACATTGGTTTGATAGTTTAGATGCTTTGCAGATTCAGATTATTAATACAAAGTATAAATATAATAAATGATGGTGTGTTGTTATAGGTTAAGCCTTAAGCTAACATTGCACGTACACACGTCACACTTTTCAATGCAGCTATTCCTACTAGCTTCCTCTAAAATATGGTAAATGTACAGAACATTATCAAACAACATTACTTTATCACCACTTTCAGGCCAAACAAGTTACATCCTCTCCAGCTTTTTTTCTTCTTCTGGTGTAAAATGAGCATTTAGACCTCATGGTGTCACTATACTTATTATGGACTTTCAATCTTTTAATTTAATTGCCTTAAAAAATTTCTCACTTTTGCAGAAAATCCAGGATAATGAAATTCTGGATGAGCTCTTTGCGGACCTCGACCAAAACGGAGACCTGGAGATTGACTTCAAAGAGTTCATCGCCCTCATCGCCATGGTTACCTCATCATGCCATGAACTCTTTATCCCAAAATAACACAATGATACATTAGCATGTACGTATAGTCATTAAACATTTGAGCATCACAGAAACAGTGTCTGAATTTTCTCTAAATGGGGCGGAGTGATTAGTGTGTACATGAACAAGACCGACATAACCAATGTTTAGTATTATAAAGGTTTGTTTCATAAAATGAATTGATAAAACACATTTACTACAAGGGTGCTCAGTGACACTGACTTAGAGCACCTGAAACAAGTCGGAGCCAATATCGTACAACTGCAGCGCTTCAGACGAGCATTTCTGAATCTACCAGTCTGACCTGTGCAACATTTTACACCTGCAAACAGCGCCTCCTTGTGGAGAATCTTCAGCCTGCTAAATATGAAGAAGTGAGTTTGTAAATGTGTTTGTTACACATCAGTTCTAGGAGTTCCTTTACATCTAAAAACAACATATTTATTTTTCTCTCCCTCTGTTCTCTGCATGTAAAACTCACGGTCACATTTATGACGAGGCATTTTCTATCTCATCACAAATTCACCGTCTCAGATTAATCTCTAGAAAATCCAGGATCTTCTTCCAAGCATCTTCTTGGGCAGCAGCGTGGGGTGCAAGGTGACCTCCCCACAGAGTGACCACTGCAAGAGAAACAGAACCGAGCGGCATTATAATTACTTTCCATAATAGTTACATTATTCTGTATTACAATGACCAGTCACACATTCAAAATGTATACAATAGGATTTCTCTTGAGGATTATGCAGCTCTGAGATAGGGCTCACGTTTTTTGGGTTTGACGCTCCACAGGGACGATCTTGAATTTGGCATGTAGGGCGGTTCAATCAGGTGACCGGCACCGGGGTACGACAAACGAGTGAACAGCTGGGATTTACCTGCAGCCATCAGGGTCTCCTCGATCTGATGACCAATAAAACAGCGCTATAACAACAACAACAACCACCAATAACCTCACGGTGAGCACGTAAACAAGTTCATACAGGAGCATCAAAGTGAATCTCACAGCTAACAAATGTAAAGATCTGTTTCATTTACAACTAAAGTGAATGTGTTATTAAAAGAGTGTGAGATCAAGAATGCTTGACATAACAAAACACCATCCATTATAGTTTGCACTGACTATTTATCAAGGACTGCTTATGCTTTCCAACAACAATAATTTGTAATACTGGAAAAGAAAAACAGTCAAATAAATCAGTCTACCAGGTTTGCGTTCTCCATACTTGAAGAGCTCATGTCATCTTCACCCACTATGTACATTAATGGACAGGCGAGATGCTCCATCTGCAAAAAACACAAGACGTCATTCTGGAGCAGAGTTTCTCTTATTGATACAACATTTACATTTATATTTTGTAAGCATGAGTGTACATGTGTGTTGCGGTGGGTTCAGGGAGGCTGATCATTCCTTACCTTCACTATGTTCTCAGGGGGAATGTTTGCAGGCAATGAGATGTCTCTGAAACTCACGAAGCCTTGATCATCATAAGTCCAATATCTCTGGCCACTGAAAGGATAAGTTAACAGAGAAAAACCTTAAGTCTTGTTGTGATACTGCTTTTCAAATTCATAAAGTTCTCAATCAAAATGCACAACACCTATCTACAATCTATAAAAGTGCTAAGTATCACACCTGATGCTAGACCTATCAGACGGATTCCTGGAATAATATCACAGTGATGTTTTGACTATAATATCCTACAAATTTCATATTTAATGACCATTACTTTTCCATTTGTTCTTCATCCATGAGCTTGATGGTATTTCCTGCTGGGCCATTGATACAAATCAAACAGGATGGCTGCAGGGGAGAACATTAATTGTTGAAAGTCAATGTGAACTCAATAAACTTCATTTAAAGTCATGATTAACTTTATTTTGCTTGGCATATAGTTAAAGTATCATCATTATTATTATTCATTCTAACGTGTGAGTTTTCATGTACATGGAGTTATGTATTAATCAAACTGTAAATTAAGAAATGAATAACAAGACCTTTCTCACATACTTTGACATCAGACTGAGTGGCAATTCGAAGAGTCAGGTAGACTCCAAAGGAGAGTCCTATGATCCCGATTCTGTTGGCACAGACCTGCGGATGATCTTGAAGTAGGTGGAATGCTGACTGTCCAAACAAACACATTATTAAAAGTGAGATGTATACATGATGCAGAAAGAAAGAAATGAAGGATAAGGTAAAGCATCTTATCTTACTGTGAAATATGAATCACCAACATTGATACGGTTTTGTGGGCCAGGCAAATCTCTGTGCCCAAAGTAGGCCAGGGCCAAGCTAGCATAGCCCTTGGATGCAAAAAGGGCAGAGCGGTACTCTACCAGTCCTCCACCCATTCCCCACATGTCCAACATGGCTGGAAATGGGCCTGGGCCTGCAGGAAATCAATACAGTAGTTGCTGTTTAGAGGTCTGTCCATGTGCAATGTGTAAGATATATGGGCAGAACTTTAGTTTAAAACATTCGAAAGATGAACTATCAACAGAATGCGAAGAAGTAACAGTTTTAATGTTATGTCAAAGATTTGTGTGGACCCAGTATTAGAGGTGAAATGCTGCCCCGCTATTTCATTGGAGCATGTAGCCAGGCATTACATTCAATCTTGTGCTCACCGGGCGGTAAAAACAACGTCCCCACAACTCCATCCTGGCGAATCTCTATTCTCCGTACGCCTGGTGCCATGTACCAGCGCTCAGCAGTTACTGCAGCCAGCTCGCTGCTCTGTCTCTCACTGTGTGAAACGTGGCCCTCCAGTAAGGACAAGAGCATTACGTATGGAGTCTCTACGTTCTTTTTCCTCAGCCTGTAAGAACGGGCACATTTCAGTCAGGAAACTCTCATCATCTCATTGATATCACATTGTATTCAAAGTAACCTCAATTCTAAGGGTGGATGCTGGAGGGATGGAGGGAGTTGTTTGTGGGAAGCAGTCAGTAGTTGTAGCAGCTAGTTCTCTGCTGAAGAGTCACATCTGTTCATCTGTTCAAGTGTGAGGAATATATGACTTTACAAATGATAAATGTGCACTGCCTGAACAACAGCGAGGCTCCACTATTAACAGAGTTAATGCAAAGCTTTAAACAGACAAGGTGTTTGCAGATGTTTGCATCACCTGCCTCAAACCTTCTCTTGCACCAGGAGCCGGCTGCAGTCCCCAGAACAGTCCCATCGGCTCACAGCCCAAATATGAACCCCCGACTGAAGGATCCCTGGTCACTATTAAAGAGAAATGAGGACAGAGAGGATAGAGACTCACCAACCTGCCTGCATTAAAGTCTAAATGGTTCAAATAATCTGAGTTCTAAAAGTTGCAACCACCATACACAGATTCAATATTAAAAAGGACAGTTCCCACCTGTAGTAGATATTTTTCCTATTACCTCTCACACTAAGACAATTTAGATTGCTAAATAGCGCTATCAGGTATAAGGGAACATATATATTTTTGCTTTGCTTTTTGACTGTCCTTGTAACTTTAAATCAACCACTTTTACAGCTCTGATTTAAAATGTAAAACTTTATTCAGCTTAATTGCTCTTATAATGTTTTTGTTCTGAGTAACTGTAAGTTTTGTTATACGAGATGTGGACACTAAACTACCTGCAAACAGCAGGGTCATTGTCATGAATCTTTTGCGAAAACATGTATTTTAACCTCCTTTTTTGCGTCTACAATCCTACTATTGTGTCTTCTTTTAGAAATTGTAACAAGTTAATACTTACATTTGTGGTAATTACATTATAACAAAAGCATTACATGTGACTCACAGTTGACATTCCCATCTGCATTTGTATTGTAATGGGCGAATGCCTCCCACAGGTCTCCATCATCACTGTGCATTTGTGCACACACTGTGACGGGACACTGTGGTTGCAGGAAGTGCCCTTTAATGCTGATCTGGTCATCTATGAGGGCACGAGCAGGAGCGGCTGTCAATAGCGGGGCTGGTCCAAAGCTGCTCTTCCACATAACTCCACCTACGGGTAGAAGGAAAATATATTTGTGTGGATGAATTAAATCATGGTTTAGCTTTAAATGATGCTGCACAAAACCTTAAAAAATAGCTTTAAATGAAGAAAGATTCAATTTAAACCCCTCTTTAAACGTCAGTTTGGTCTAAACCTATATTGCATTTAATTATGTTGCACCAAAACTTTAAAGGTTTAACTTTTAAAATGGCTGAGATGGATTGAGCAAAAATAATCAAGTTCCTCAAAGAAAGTTAAGGCTCATTGTTCCATGTTATGCTCCATTAATTCGGCCAACACGTTTTTCTCAAAGGAGGAGAAATTAGAGTTTCTCTGCTGAGCCATTATGAACAGTGTTAGGCTACCTAAATGATTATTTAGCTAGCTAGCACATTCATTCATTCATTTTCTCCATCTTCATATTGATTAAACCCAACTTAAATGTACTAAACAAGTCTAGTTTTTAATTGTGCAACAGAGCTCTGCTTAATTTTAAATCTGGATTTACTCATTTTAAAAAGGATATATCATGAAAAGCTTTGTGTTTTTGGACATACATCTGGGTATCTCGAGAGCCTATGAACCAACAAACATGATGTGAATATATTAGATAAAACAAAACGTTTCAGACAGAGGGTGAATACAGGTATATTCAGACACAGTATGAGAAAAGATAATGCATTTTTTGAACATCAAATGTTTTAGAAGAAACCCAAAATATAGTTTGAACCTGAAAATAAGCTTAATATGTCCCCTTTAAAACTAGTTTAGCTAAGCTCTGATTATAACTTATCTTAGAGTAAATCAATCATTGTTGGTGCAGCCTTGCAGCAGTATTTCAAATGCTCTAATGTCAATGTATTAGATTTGGTGTCAGAGGGTTGATAAAGACCCGATAGAGTCACTTTGACAAGTGTACAGGATAAGCTGGGAATCATATCACCTTAAATTAACCCTACGATTAATAGCCTTTACTACTGTATGTTTCTGCATCAAAATGTACATAACTATAGCCAATGAGTAGACAAGTGTGCCAGCTTGTTTGCAGGTGCAGCAGTTCATGAGAAACTAGACTTGGTTTAGCAACTTAAACTCATGGTTAACTTTCCATAACATTCTCTATATCATAGTGCAGTCCAACATAACCTCCTTGGTGTAGATTGGCAGGAATTCATTAAAAGACATGAACTTCATTGTAAATATTAATCCTAAAATTAACATTTGCATGATTTGTAGAAAATATTTTGTATTTATTTTACACTTGTAACAACTGGCTGTAGTGAAAATCACCTGAACTCAGGTGTTCACATACAGTACATCCGAATCAGACCTTTGTGTGAAAGCAGCAGCAGTTGTAGAGCTGAAGTATTATATAAGCACATTTACTCAGAGTCACAGTAGATTTCACTACTCAACACAATCTCTCCAATAACCCCTAATAACACAATAAAGAACGATATTCTTACCCAGAGCACGCTGCAAACATGCCAGGTTCCTGTGTACACTGAAGCACGGTATCATCTTCGTTTCTATGAGCTGACGTATTGTTGTCACACTCACTAGAGCTCAATGGTGTTTCTGTCTACCCTACAGAAGGAGGTAAAATATATGAAACACTTACGAGTCATGTAAATTATTAAGGTTCTTCTGTCACGGAGGTGTAGAGTTACACATTAAACCTTACAACTGATCCAAGAGTGAACTCTTGGCTAACTTCTGCTGCTAAAGCTTGCGCTTCTGGTGGTAATCGACCTTTGACCTGTATCTTGTGTAACCTCCCAGTTAGTGTGTTAGAAAATTATTAATTTACTGACAACATTTAAATGTTATAATTGTTTAATCTGGAGTTAAGTTAAGCTATTTCATACTGTTTGAATGTTAAGAATACATCTGTAAAATGTATTACCGTATTTTCCACACTATAAGGCGCACTTAAAAGCCTTTAATTTTCTCAAAAAACAACAGTGGATTCATTCTGGTTGTGTTTACTGATCTCGAAGCGATTTTGTGTGGTACACGGCGCTCTGTCAAAATGTTTTAGTACGACTTTGGAAAACTACAAAGCCGCACTGTGCTGCCTATTTCTATGTTTATAGAGTTGGGACATGTTTTTTGGCTCAGAGTGAGCGCTCCTTGGTTTGTTGGTTTGCTGGGGGCGTGTCAGAGTGAGCGCTTCTGCTTTGCGAGGATCTTTGTTTACGGAGCTGCGAGATCAACACGTGGAGCAGAGACGCCAAAAAACTGTGTTTGTGACTGTGATGCTTGAGCCTTGGAAACTATTTGTCTTTTTACAAAGTAAAAGAAGAACAGTAAAGTCAAGAAAGCAAACCTTGCATCTTTATTGGAGGACTTTTGCATGCTAGCTAACTGTCTAGCTACGCATAGGGATACGCGCTGTAAGGGCAGAACACGCACCGCTTGCAGCATTACGGCTATCGTAGTCAGGAGCGTCGCGGAGTAATACATACTGTGCTTCACCATAATATTACAGTGTGTGTGTATAAGGACCCTAAAATGGCACCTGTCAAGAGACACGCTTACGACGCGGACTTCAAACTCAAGGCTATCAGTCACGCAGTAGAACATGGGAATAGAGAGAATTCAACATTAATGAATCAATGGTACGGAAGTGGAGGAAGCAAGAAGATGACGTTTGATTTGGCGGTATCAGACTGTTTTTTTTACGTGTTACAACTGAACAAGGTTGGGAGTTATTGTGTATACGCTCATTAACGTTTGAAAAATGTTGATAGTTATTGTGAACACGTTTAATAAAGTTTGACTGACTGACTTATCTGACTGTTTTGTTTCGCTTAATGCGCCTTATAGTCCGGTGCGCTTTATATATGAAAACAGATCGAAAATAGACCATTCATTGACAGTGCGCTTTATAGTGCGGAAAATACGGTATATTGTATTCTCAAATTGTTCATCAAATTCATTGATGATGAGTTGAACTGTTAAAGTCAATGTATTGGAGTAAAAAGGAAAAATATTTCCTTCTGAAATGAAGTATAAAATAAATATAAAGAGGCATACAATAAAAGTAACATCCCAAAGTACAGGTACCCCTACAAAAAGTTAACATATCATATGATCACTTTATCAACAGATGAATGAACTCACTTGCGTGTGCATCACACGTACCTACAGCCCTGTTCTGTACACAAAGAGGGCAGATGACAAACTCGTCCTGACAAACTTTCTCTTTAATTTTATCCTAAACTATTCAGCAACATTCCTTTATATGGTCATAGCCAGCGTAACTGAACATTGAAAAATTCAGCAAACCTCTTGAGGAAACGTTTTTGGAAGAGTTCAAACTTTAATTAATATTCAATGTGCATTGAAAATGTGACTCCCTGCAAACCTATGATGGAAATGGTGTATTGTTGTTTTAACTGCTTCCTGCTGAAGAAAAGTTAACATACAGGCATGAGGAAAATGAATGAAAAAAGAGGAGTTTTCAAAGGGGGCGTGATCCGTTTGTTCTGGATCACACTGCCATGGCCAAGCCTTATGAAGCATCAGGGTGGATTACAAACTCGCAAGGAAATGAGTTGACTCTCTTCATCTGGCAGTACGCTTGACCACTAGGCCATCACCATCCAAGATGTAAGAAGCAAGATGTTGAAATGATGAGATGATAGTTGTGGTATTTGAATTACACGTTACATTATTTTCAGACTGAACAGGAACTTAAACAACAGTTAACTGTGCATGCACAAACCATTCTGACAGTTTCTGGGGACTAGCTTGTGCTCTTTATCATAAGGTGTAGGTTTTACTGTTGCCTCTAACATGTATGAAATGAGCTAATAACTAGTAACTTGGTTACTCAAACTGTAAAAAAAACATAGTAAGAAAGCTTTAACCTGCAGCTATCCTCATCCTACACTCTGATATGGTTGCTTGTCTGACTTCATGGACCTGTGGAATATATCACCGTCACACACACACTACACCTGTGTGTCTTGGGTCTGTCTTGGATTCTGAGAGAAAAATACAAAGTCGGTTCATCAACAAAGTGTCTGTCATCTGTCTTTTAATCTCGCCAAACTATATGAAGCATAACAAGTAATTGTAGACATAACTTAAAGTGGCAGTAGACAAGTTTTTTGCACAATGTAATGAATATAGAATAATGACAGACAGGTTTAGATTGGTTTCCTTTCCGCTTACATTACATGTTGATATCATTGAGGGCGTGGAGAGGGAAGTTGGGAAATATGGATAGTGCCAAAGGACAATTGAAGGGAGAGTGGGTGGAGGCAGATAACAATACTGGTTCCGTAAATCTACATGTGGCCTGAGTTTCTATACAAGTTGGTTTGAATCTCAACGGTTTCCTTATTTACTATACAAGGAAATGAATGTAAAACTTGCAAAAAATTTTTTTTTAACTGAGTATATGCAGCTAAACGGAGGTAAGGCATAGTCAGTTTGCAAAAAAATACATTTAAATTCAATCTAGCATAAATGCAGTGGCAAGCCTTAGAAGTGAGGAATGCTGTTAGGCTACTTATTATAGGGTGGGACGGACAGACAGACAGGTTGAAAGCCTCACTGCAGAGTCAGAATAATTTCCTCATTACATTTCACTTCACTACACTTTGTCATAGCAGTTATGGTTTCAAGTGTCTTGTCCAGTCCCGTGTGTGTTCTGTGTGTGATCCTGCTCCCAGCTGTATGGGGTGAGTTTTATTTAGCAGTTTTTTCTACTTATCTTAACGTACTTCCTCATATGCAGACAGCCACAAAATGAAACAGGTATAACCCAGAGTCAAGTTAAATCAGTTAATAAGTTAATAGATGCCATAGTTTCCTGACTACTACTTTGATTTCACTTCTCAATGACACTTGCTTTGAGCTCGTATGTACATGCAGGTTTAACTAGTTTAGCTGTTTATTCTTATCAGCTCATGTTGTAGCTGTAACTCTTTAATCTCTCCCCCCTCTTCACCACAACCCTGTGTTTTATGTTACAGCTGGTTATTGTAGCAGCTTTGTGGACACAGATGGCTACCAACATCTTGCGGAGCAATGTGGCTCCAGGTACTGCTGTGGAAACTGCAAAAGAAAATACTGCTGCAGTGACAGGATATACTATTTCAGTCAAGCAAAACAAGAACGCTGTCAAGGAAGGTGAGCTTTTGTTTTGCACCGGTGTTTAAAAAAACAAAAAAAGGTACAGGATAAGAAACAATATTTATTTAAACTCTTTAATGCATGCATTGAAGGAACTGCAGGATTTACATTTCACTGGAACTTTACCTTGTATGATGTGACAAATAAATCGGTCGATTGATCAGCATTTAAAGAAATTTGACTAGCTTTTTCTTCCCCCCAGTTATCCTAGCCATAAGAAAACCAACCGCACTGCTATAATTCTGGGAAGCATCATAGGGGCTGGTTTGCCCATTCTCTTCTGTGTGGGTCTCATCACCTGCTGTGTGGCTCCTTGCTGCTTGTGCTACAAGAAGTGCCGAAAAGGACACAACAGAAATCCCCAAAGTAGGTGACATATTTTTGGTTTCAGTTTAGTTTTTTTGTTTAATTTTATGAACCGTATGTGCAAATGATCAAAGGAAAGTGAATTTTGTTATTATAACCAGGCACTCTCAGCAAGGCGAATGTTGAACCTTTCTCTCAAACAAAAACACAATCTTTTGTTTCACTATATATTTTGTGTGTATGTATTTGTATGTCATCATTTTTCTCAATCAGTAAACAAATCACAGAGTATTATTACCTTTATTTTCAAACCAAACTCCATCTATGACTTTACCTACAGCTGCGAGATTCGTCACCACCGTAGTCAATGTGCCCCAGCAGCCACTCGCCCCCTCCGGATACCAGCCGTCCTACCCAGGCTACCAGCCCGTACCTGCCCAGCCTGGATATGGAGGCCTGCCCAACCCTACAGCCCCACCATCATACATTGAAGCCAGTAAGTTAAGTTTAGCAGTGGCTGGCACATTTCAGACTGAATCAATCTGAGAGGATTAAACAGGTGTAGCAGGCTTGGTCACCCAGCCGTCCATGCTAATCCAGCTGGATGTTAAGTATCAGTTTGTATTGTGATTTACTATAGATTTTATGTTTTATTATCATCTTATTCCCATTTACAAATTAGTGTTTTTTCTGAGAGCAATAACGATTACATTTTTTTTGCTTTTTGACATGTTTTTAAAGATTTACATCTTCAGGAGGAATATGGGCAACAGACGGGATAGGGTAGTCTGATATGTTGACAACAACACACATAAAGAATAACACCAGCATTATGCTTTGACTACTCTTATTACTTATAACATAAATAAAGAATGGGAAAGCATTACAATGTTTCAGGAACAACAAACCAAATATGTTCCAATAACATACAAATGTGTTTTTTTTTCTTCCATTTTAGTCAATCCAGTTGCAATACCTCCAGGGCTGCCGATGCTCCCCTTCCCCGGTCAGCCTTATGCACCACCACCACCTCATACAGATGAATTTGCACCACTGCCCTACAACCCCTCTTATGGTCCAAATCCCTAAACATGTTTGAAAACCGTGGTTTCTACACCATTTCCACAGGAATGTTAAATGTGAGGATGACATTGTGTTACAATTTAGTCGATATTTATTCTGAGAATTCTGTATTCATTCACATTTTCAGTTTATTCTTGAGATACTGAGGAGTTTTGGGATTTCCTTCTGATAAGAAACTGTGGTGTCATGAGAACTATTCTGAAACTCTATTGAAAATGCTAAGCCTTTAACTACCACAAGAGGTCGCCTCTGCCCTGCTTTTATTTTGTGAAGAAAAGAGAAACAATGTAATACTGCGTGCTGGAGCTACCAGGTCTTGTTATCGAGCACTGTTGTTTAACATGCAAGACAATAACCCTATGACTTTGTTTGGTCTCATTATGATTAAGCATACTTCACGCAGAGATCAAAGATTCAAATCACAGGTATTGTATTTAACCACTTGATGTAAATGACACATGTTTGGTTGTTCTTGTTCAATTTTAGGGATGACTGAAGACCATAAACTATCACTGGGTCATCATCTGATACCTTTTTAATTACTGTAATATGAGTTTTTATTTACTTTATGATGTTTTGACTCTATACTCAGCAACACACTGAGTGTCCTTTTAATACATTTAATATTTATTTTCCAATAATTTTGAATTTTTCAAAGCATTGTGAGAAGTTGTGATTGGTCACTATTTTCAGAATTCTTACAAACCAATTGATTAATTAATTGAGAAAATAATCAGCAGATTAATCCATAATGAAGTGAATCATTAGTTGCAGTCCTGTTCAAAAAAATAATAATTAGCTCCACCTAAACTAACTAAAATAGTAAAATCCAGATTTTCCAGTAAAAATAATTAATAGTAATAAAGTAAAAGTGATATAATGTATAGGCCTAAAAGTTACAGTCAGGGGGAATTGTTTTGCATGGAATACTTTTACTTAATACTTTTAAGTACATTTTCCTGATTATACTTACATACTTTTACTTAAGTAACATTTTCAATGCAGGGTCTTTTATGCAGCATTTTTACAGTGTTTTTTTTTTGTACTCTTACTTGAGTAAAGGATCTGAATACTTCCTCCAGCACTGGCAGGTTTGAACTGATGATTTGTTGCACTGTGTTGAAAAAGATGGTTGTTTGTCTTTTTGCTGTCTCCAGTGAGGAGTGATTTGTTGCAGCAGGGTGTTTGCATGTGATGATGATGGTTGTATGCAGTAATGCATCTCTTCAATGGAGAACTGTGGTAGCTTGCTTGCTTCTTAAACCCTCTTACAATGAAATCAGTGTTTGATTAAAAAATCCATAATGTTGTAGCTAAATATTAATACCTACAGTCTGACAAAACCACTGTGCTCAGTTTAGCCTCTTCCTTTGAGACCATGTTCAGTGGCGTGCTTCCATTTAATCCCATAATAACCAGCACCACTCCCTCTTATAGCATCACACACGATCCATTAATCAATACAGTAATAGTGCTGACTGCGGCTGTCTCAGTCATCGAAGTGACTATAACAGGAAAAATGACTGTATGTACTGCTCCCTGCTTGCCGTCTAAAATAAGATCTCTCCTTGAAGTGTGGTTCAGACTGCTAATGAGCACTTCGCCAGTGTCATGGACGATGTGGCAGATAATCTTTACAGCCAATGTTCTCCTCCTCTCCATCTCTTTCTTCTCTCTTTCCCTTTCTTCCGTCCTTCCCTCTGCAGATGCTTTGTTCTGTCTGAAGGCATTCTTATCTGGCCTCCTGCCCGAGCTGCCATTAAGATGTTTTCAGCATTGTTTCGACATCCCACACCATTCCTTTCTTTTTCTTCTGCTCTCTGGAATCCTTCTGGTACTTATATCTCAAATCGGAGCTGACTGGCACATGGACAACAGACAGGGGGGCACACTATGTTATTGGATATCAGAAATCAACTTTTTTTTAAATCAGGTTTTAGATATTCTTTCAGCACACTGAATCACTGAGCTGTGTGTGGGAGCAACTGCTGACAAACTCCCCATGGCGTGCTCTCGCTCAGGCCAAGATGCTCTAAAGAGATACAGCATGCCAAACTTTCCCACATGCTTGGAAAACACAAACAGACTTGACAGCATTATTTATGTTTCAACATTTTGTTATCTGTTATCTGTCACCAAAGATGTGTGACGACAAGTTTTTAACATTTATATTTGCTATTTTTACATATTTTCCATCACAAAAGATAAATGTCAACAAATTTCCAGTTAAGGTACAAAAAACTGAACTATTAGTTGGTGGCTCAAGGGACGGCAAGGTCGGTTGATTTGTTTGGTCACTTTGGTCCAGACTGAAATCAATCATCCATCCAATGTCATCAACTATTGCCATGCAATTTTCCTACAGACATTCGTTGTCCCCAGAGGATGAATCCAACCGACTTTGTTGACTTTTAGCGCCACCAGCAGGTTGACATTTTGTAGTTTTTAGTAAAATGTCTCGACAACTATTGGATGGATTTCCATGAAATTTAGTAGGCCTACAGACATTCTTGTCTCCCTTAGGATGATTTTTCGTGATGCCCTGACTTGTCATTTACCACCATTGTAAAGTCAAAATGTAGCTGTGTCCAATACTTTGGTTTATGGCTAAACACATACCAAAGTAAAAACATTCCCACTAGCCTTAGCTGTACGTTGTATTTAGTGCTAATTAGTAAATGTAAGCATGCTAAAAAGTGACACTAAGATGGTGAACATGGTTAACATTATACCAGCTAAATGTTAGCATTGCCATTGGGCGCATGTTAGCAGTCAGACATTAGCATTTAGCTCAAAGTACAGCCTTACAGAGTTGCTAGCATGGCTGTAACTGTTAGTCTTGTAATAAAAATATGGTCTGTGTCATCAGAGGGAATGCTACTGGAGATCAACCTCAGAGCCAACAATAGATAGGGTTATATATAGCCAAAATGTAAAATATCTTATTCTGAACTTGTAGATACACTCAGTTGCCTGTGAGTTTGGTTGTTAGCTAACACTGATGCAGTCTACAACAGTCCTGCAGTAAGGATGTAGCTTGTGGTAGGCTACTGTTGAACTATATTTCATTATACAGAGAGGTGTCTCTGTGATTTAGCCTATCCCCATTGATTTGAGTGTATAGTGAAAGCTCATCTGTTTTAAATACCACATATGGGCAGCAGGGGGCAGAGAGTGTTTGACACCAGAAGCTGGTTCACGATGCCAGCCAGATCACATGAGAGGAATTCAGTCTCATCCTTTCAGTAACCTGGTGTGATGGAGACATTGATGATAGTGCCCAGAGACACTAATCTTATGTCAGTTTTAATCCTCCTTCATGTGCAAGTTTTGTTAAGAAGCTTTGTGGCCTCTTTGTCAACGCTCAAAGCCAACTTCTGAGATGAATTTTAAGGCAATGAAATCACACAGACAAAGTCCACAACATGTTTTAGTCAGCTGACGACTCCATTTCAATTTTAGAATATACTAAGTAATTGCAAAAACTTGGCAGGGATGTTGTAGGACTGTATTAGATTGTACAGGTGTACCTAATAAAGTGTCCACTGTGTGTATATTCCATACAAAACTCCACAGAAGTTGTGTGTTGGCGGTGTAAAAAGGAAAAGTGCATTTTCACTTGTCGTCGTCTGGCAGTGTGTTCCAACCTCGTCAATAAAAATATAAATATTTGTGTCTTAATTTTGATATTCTGCTATCACCTCTCCTGTATGATCAAGTCAGACCTGTGGGATAAGTTCAAAACTAAATGTATTCATCTTGCACTTTGAGCTTTTAGATTGTAAATATGAATTCCTACCTATAAAACCTCACTCGCCGAATAATATCTAAAGTCAAACAAATGTTTTCATCCAAAATCACATCCTAACTAGGAAGGTGACACACAGACGTATTTAACTTTCTGAGTGCAACTGCTGTGTGTGTGTGAGGTTTATTATGCGGAACAGTTGAGGTGACACACTGACAGCTGCACACAGAGAAACAGAAATCAGCTGTTGTTCATTATGTTGTTTGTTTGAGCTACTCTTTTTTCTTTCATTGGGGTAAAGCACTTCAATCAGTGAATAAATAAAATCACACTTGATGTGCTTTTTTGATTCTTGCAATTTTCCTGATTATGTCTCATTGCTCCGTCACAGCACATCTCTCCTACTCTTCCTTTCTAGAAGAGCTAAAGGTCTGTAATAAACTTTCCTGGGTCACTGTGCACATTTAGGCCCCTTTTGTCTCCCATTCATAGCAGATCGAGTCAGACGTCAAGGCTTTTAAGGTCGGAGTATAAGGAAAAAACCTTCAGATTTTTCATCTGTCTGGCTTTGAAACTTTCAAGCTAGTATCTCAGGCTTTTCCCCTTGATATGCTCCTCAGATCTACAAGCACCTGCAGCAACGAGTGGCCATCGTAAGAGGCACTTTGTGCCGTGTGAACTTAACAGATAAAACAGTCTGCTGTCTTTTCACCCCCCCCCTCTCTCTATTCAATAGCCTCCAAGTATCTTGACAACCTTGCCTGGTATTTTGGCAGCAGTCCCTTGAGTGTTGATGTCAGCTGAGAGAGGGGAGGGAGGAACAGAAAGAGTGAGGGGAGGGGGAGGAGTGAGCGGGCTATTCAAGGCACTTGTCCTCTGTCTCCCTCTGAGCATAGAGGAGGGGGAGGCGCACATGCATTGAGAGAAACACACTCACACACATTTCCTCAGCCTGCTCTTCAGACTGACAGCAGCAAACGGAGTTGAGAGGCAGCACGTTAGATCGAGGGAGGAAGAGAAAGAGGATTGGAAACAAGGGAGGCATCCACAGAGGAGAGGAGACTACAGGATTCTTCACTTTTATCACTCTGGGAGCCATAAAAGGATTCTCCTCTGCACTCTTCTTAAACTGAACTTGCTCTGCTGCTGAGAGGACCTGCACCCTGCGATGGAAGCCCTGGTGGGACATGGGAACACTGTCTCCCTCTCATCTTGCTCCTCTCATCGGCGGACTACTCTCCTCTGGGCTCTGTTGACCCTTTCGAGCCAAGTGTGGGGATTTAACCTGGATACTACTCACACACTGCATAAGTTGGGAGACCATGGCACCTTTTTTGGCTTCTCTCTTGCACTTCACCAGCAGCTTACGCCAGAGCCTCAGAGCTGGTGAGTGGGTGAATGCGGCACTGAGCGTGTGCGCTGTGTGTCCTTTTTGACTTTTCTGTTTCACCTCACATACTCAGTTTAAATGTGTATCAGGCTATCCCATATCTGCACCTGCTCCTCATGCATAAATGTTCACTATACCATGAATTTAAAAGAAATGTGTGAAGTTAAAAGCTGCTGCAGTCAGTGTTTCTATGCTGCACCATTTCTCAGATTTGCTAAATCATTGTTACACTCATAACTCTGAACTGGGTGGAGGAGTTTTAGCATGTTTATGTGCATCGTCTTAAGCAAGTGCAGCCTGAGCTCTGACTTAATAGACGATGATTTATAGTAAGTGGTGAGTGGATGAGAGTAGCTTGTGCTGAATCAGCTGGCAGTCGTTTCTCAAGAGCAGAGCAGGTCTGATTCTGACTTCACAGATGGAAATACTAATGTGTCCTTTAGTGTGTAGGGTTGTGTGTGTATATGTGTGTGCATGGATGAGATCTGTGTGAGGATGTTTGTTCTCTGATGTGTTTGCCAACAGCTGTTTTGCTGTGTCTTTCAGTGTGACTGGAACAGTCATAAGCCTGTGTCGTCCTCCAGTAATCATGAATTATATCAGCAGATCTGCTTGTAAATCTTTCAAATGGTTTACTCTGACGATTAATAGGAGACGGCATTCATTTACCTTGTGAGGTTGCGATTATTGTTTCATCTGATGAGGTGCCAGAGAGAATAGTTTTTAAAAATATCTATAAGATAGAGGTGGTGGTGACCGAGTGGTCTAGTCTAGTCTATACCCCTGAGCAAGGTACTTAACCCCGAGTTGCTCCAGGGTCGTCCCTGTAGTTAGTTCACTCTGGATAAGAGCGTCTGCTAAATGACCTGTGATAATGTAATAATAGAGGTCTGTTGACAAAATCAGTTGGCACAGATATAACCATCCTAAACATTCCTGTAAGTTTACAACTTCAGAGGTTTTTGTTAAACTTTTCCATTTAACGGTGCATCAAAAGAGCTACAGGAGTAAGACTTAAAAACAATGCACAGAAATATGATCCATAAATATAACAAGTAGTGGGAGAAGTAAATAGTGCTACAATGTAAATATACTCTATTACAATTACATTTGAATCCTAGTACTGAAACATTTTGGATGAAGTTGTTTCATTTGTTGTGCAGATAAATGACCCCTGTGAGTTTTATACTGTACATTACTAACTTTGCAAAGGAGTTTATGTTTTCGGTTCTGATTATTTGTTTGTCTGTTTGTTGCAGAAAAACAACTTGACAATGTTCATGTAAGTTGGTGGAAGAGCGTAGCATGGGCGATGGAAAAACACATTATAACAATAATACATTTAGGAGCGGATCTAAATCACAGGGCGGATAAACAAATTATTTGTTAACATTGCAAGATAGGGCACATGTCCTTAGCAGAGGTCTCTGAGAGCCCTTCTAGTTTTATATTGTAGTATTGGATTGATAATGCTTCCCCTGCTGTAGTTGGTTATGGTAGAACTACTTCTCATATACCTTTGGTTGATGATATTTTATAAAAACAATGTACAATTATTTCTCTGCATTATAAGTAAATGTGTTAAGTAAAAAGTACATATTTCCCCTTAAAATGGAAATACTTGAGATACTTCAAACCTAAGTATTACACTTAATTACTTTCCACCCCTGGATATAACACATACGAGGGAGTTTATTTACTACAGGTCCATGTTTCGAAGCTCCATTTTTAACCGTTGGCTCCTTAGTTTACTGGAGCTGGAGTCTCCCTGTCGCCTGGTAAGACCAGCGCAACCTTTACTATCTAAAGAGCCATTTGGCCCAAATAAGATTTGTCTGGAGCCGCAAAACATATTTGATAACACAGCTTATAGATTTAATATATAGTTATACTATATTTGTTGCATTTATGAAATTACAGAATGACAATAAAAGAAACTGTTGCTATGTTCAGCTGTTTCAACAAAAGGAAAACACCAAACTCTTTTGAAGAGAAGGAAGAAATACAGTGGTATGTTCAGGCCTACTTGAATAAATGTTGAATAAAATAGAAGGAATATAATATAAAAATACACAAAACAATATAACATACAATATAAAAATGATATTAATAAAAAGGTAGCCCACTTTGAAATAAAAAAAAACGTATAGCTGCAGCCTAATATCTTAAAAAGAGCCAGTTTGTATTTAATTATGTGCGTTTCAGTGTGTTTTCATCCACATGGAGGTGGTGATCATTTCTTTGGCTTTTAAACACACAACAGCCTCACAAATGTCCCACAAAATGTCTGAGCCGCAGGTTGCAGACCCCAGGACCTGGGGAATGACATCAGCATTCACACATAGACAGTCAGACCGAGAGTCGTGCTCACTGTCCAGCAGCATTCCGGGAACTTATTTTAAAAAGTGACTATGTGCTGGAAGTATTTTATCCCTTACTACCGAGGCTCGTTTCAAAGTGCAACAGAGAGAAGACTCCTGAGAAAATGCCCATGCTGCAGCAGTGGAGTTAGTGCCAGGAGGAGACAGTCAATAAACTGACACGATGTGCTGATGTGATGCATCTACTGGAAGAGCGTGAGATGAATAATGCTGTTTCCAGTAAGCTGTGACATCACACCCAATGTCTGCATAGATTACCTTAGAATGATTTCACACCCGTTTACTGTATCTTGACATGACTTGCAGTTTATCCAGGAGTTTTAGAAATTCTGAGGTTATTATTTTTCGATTTCCCAAAAAATAATAAGATAATAAAAGTAGTCCTGTTTTCAGCTTTGTGTCTGATAATCCAAAGTGGTTTAGAGTGAGAAGTAGGAGATTTTTTCCCCAGCCTATTTTGGCCACTTAGTAACAGCAGAAGCAAGTTGTGAACAATATCGTCAAATCATCACCTTATAAATTGGAGTTATGGAGTTAAATTGACTTCAGCCGCTTTAAGTTTACCTTAAAAATTCAAAGTAATAAAATGTGACCTGACCAATAACTCTGCACACAGCCAGGAATAGACATATGTTGGGGATACAATTCAAATCCTTGTATTTATTTGCATAAAAGTAAATATCCACAAATGTAGTACGTTCATTTTGCCTGTTCCTCAAGAACCAATCAGACATCATGACCTCAGAGTCCTCACTGGTACGTCCCTGATGACTTGATGATGGTTTCATCAGCACTGTGGACTGTAGGAGCTCAAAACATTTGATGTTATTCCACTCTCAGTTAGAGAAATGTATTATTCAGATAGCAACAGAGCAATTATCTTTCCTGCCTGAATAGTACTTTATGATAGTGCCCTCTCTGTGTTATTGCAGAGTTTAGTTTCCAACGTGCACCCTATATCATCTCTGCTCTTCTGGTATACTGTCTTGAAACAATTTGCCTCAAACTTACCGTAATTAGATGCTTCTGACTCATTTCTCTCTTTATATTACGATGGTTTGGGTTACTGTCGCCTGTGGCCATACTGGGTTGTCCTCATTGTGGGTTGTGCCACTGAATTCAATGGTGATAGTGATATTACTGCTTTGATGCTCTGTTCTGTGCTTACTCATGGCTGTATGACACAATCCATCACGTTAAAGTGCGAATAGAAATCAGCTTAGTCATACTGTCACACTTGTGCAGTTTCACCTGCTCTGGTTTTGGAGTTGGTCAGTTTATTGGAGTTTTTTTCTCTCAAGCATTAGAGTAGTTGTGTGTATATCTTTCAAAGGCAGGATCATACACTATGAGTGCACAGACATTTGGCTTCAGATACAGCTGGCAGGTTTATGGAATGACTGTCTTTTTGTTCAGTTTTACAGTTTCTCTTCAGTACAGGCTACTGGCTGCCCCCAAACCCTACAGCTCCTTTTCAATATGGCCTCAAAGGTCACCCCATGTGACACAATGGTCTCATACTGACTGTGCTGTAAGGAGATCCTGTTCAGTGGCATGTCGGGAGGAAGTCAAAAAATGCCATAAGAGCATTGATCTTGCTTTCCAGACTTATGTTAACTTTTCTATATTATCTCTACTGGGTTTTTGTTGTCCTGAAGGCACCACACTGTATTTAAGGGGCTTCTGCTGCTGCTGCTGATGCCAGACAGAGGATGAGAGGAGAGGGTATTTCAGTCTGAGTTATGTTCAGTCAGTTATGTGTGCGTCTGCTATTTATACTGCTATGAGAAGTGCTTCCGCTAATAGTTTAGTGCCCGGTGAAGAAAGGAAGCCCCCTGAGCTTTATCCCGCCCCTCCCAATCTCCCTGAAATCAGTTACTGCATGTTTTAATAGTTAGTCTGCCAAACAGCATATCGCCTAATGCTGCCGTCACATGATAGGAAACGTTCTCTGCGCTCACCGTGAGGTCGGGTGAGAACAGCTAGTTAGTTTTGGTAATATGGTTACCTCCCCTGCTTGCCTGGGCATTATCTAATTAGCTGCGTTTTGAAAGGTCAGCGGCAATCGAGGTCAAGTTAAAAGAAAATAGGTTGTAAAAGCAAATGTGGTAATAATGTAATTAAATGCTGTGTAGGTGCATGATAGTGACTTACATTGTACCTGATAACACTTACTTATTAAAAACAAAGTACAGTTGAGGCTGATGGGGGTGTCAGTGGTTTTGCAGAGATATGTCTCTATGAACGGTTAATGGATCACTACTTATTACAATTAGTCCTGAGGGGAACATGAATTTAGCCTACCAAATTTCATGGCATTTCACTTAAAATCATAAATGTCAACTTCATGGTGGTGCTAGATTAATAGTCGGGGATATTAAGATGCATCCTCTGGGGACATTGAATGTTTCCTGGCAGTCCGTCCAATAGTGGTTGAGAGTGGTGGACCGACAAACTGACCCTCAGGGACATTCCTAGAGACGTCTCTATTCGGGGTCAGCATCAATATACTTAGAACAAACCCACGACAGTATGTTATAGCATGAAGCAGTCGGCATATATAAAGGTTTAGCTCACTGCCTTATAAATCATACTGTACCCATCATTTAAGATGGAAAGGGCTCGAGACTTACAGCTTCATACCGTTTCTTTATATGGCGCTCGGCCTCTTGATTTAATGCAAAGGTCTTTCATGTTCAGAGTGCTTTGACAACGCTGGGGGAAGGCACTTCTGCTTTGGATGCTCTGATATAGGTCACAAATCATCTGTGATGGATCTCTCTCTGGCCTTGACAGACATCTATTGTGCTTATTCTCTTTTCTGACCCAATTGTTAGCATTGCCTTTGTTTTCAACCAAAGCAGTAATTTCCTCTTTCTGAACTTCTATTGGCAAATTAACACATTTAATATCTTTTTCCCCAAACCAGGTCAGTTTGTTTTTGCTAGCAACATTTCGCCAACCATTGACAACATTATTTGAGTTTGATTTATCAGACTGTCAGGCTGTCAGCAGATGCAGAGTTGACTGTGTTGCATTGCCGTCAGAGGGAAAGGAGAAGGTCTCCGGTTGCAGCAAGGTTCATATTTACCATGGACCTGCTTTGGTGCCTTTCTGAGGACAGTCTCAGTGCCAGTGGGGCCACAGGTAGCCGATATAATCCGAGTCATATAGTCTGGAGTTTGGTTTCAAACAAAGAATTTAAAACACAGCTTTCTGAAGCTGAACAAATCCTCTTATTGAACTGGAGGCTTGATTAACAGCTTAAAAAACAAGAGGAGCGTGGAAGTGATTTTTGGATGACCTCTAAAAGGTTATAGAGATTGCAAGAGAAGTCAAATAGATAAGAAGCTCAGCAGTGAGCAGGTTTAAATCATAGGAGGTAACATTTAGTTTCATTAAAGTGATAGTTTGACACTGCTTATTTGTTTTTTAAGTTAGAGAAGAACATCTAACTCTCGAAATAAAGCAAATAAGCATATTTCCCAAAATATTAAACCAAACTTTAAGTTTAAACTAAACTTTAAGTCATTTTAAGTCAAACACAATAACCTCTGTGCCTTCCAGTACCATTTCTTTGATATAACACACGTCTAAATATGTGTAAATGGGGCCCAGCGTAGCTGCCTCACACATTCATATCACAATGAAAAATTTCTGCGGGTTAATTTGCATTAAAATAGCCCAATAAAAGCAGCTTTTTCAGCCCCAGCTTAGGAGTTGAGAATGAACCTTCCCCCTTCTCCCTCCCTAATTCAATTCATGATGTTTCTCCTGCTCCCTTTCTCTTGTTGCTAAATCTTCTGGAGGCCATTCATGTGAAAGCCTCGTAAATGTAGGAGATCACGCTGTTGCAGTGCTTATTTATATGAGAGATCAGGAGAAGCAAAGGGTGTATAGCATGCTTTACAGTCCGGCATACATACACACACACACACACACACACACACACACACACACACACACACACACACACACGGTTAATGCTCTTTACTAGCTCCCACTTACTCTCTGTCTATTTAACATTCTCTCATTCCTCCACGCTGGGCTGCCTGGACAAAAGCTCGGTGGGAAGCAGCGCTGCCTGGCCCAGAGCTTTCAGGAATATTACTCTGTTGACCACGTGCTCACTGGAGGGAGAGGGACAATCTGCAGAGTCAGGAAGGAAACATACAACTTATATCTGATGGAGATGCCGATAAAATGTTGGCAGTGTTGGAGCTGATTCTGCATCTGCACTTTAGAGATAGCTGGCAGATAAAGTCCTGAGCAGGTATTCTGGCATTTTGTTGCATTATTACTCATCATTTTAGTTTTTGGAGTTAATGATGTTTTACTTTATTATTAAATTTGCTTTATATGTTACTTGATTAAAAAAAACTAATAAAAAAAAACGTATGTGGGGGAGGGTCAGAGGGTCTGATGGGGACGGGAGCTGCACAGGGAGGGATGAATAAATCATGGAAGGCCTCCCCTTTGATGAAATATGTGTGTGTGTGTGTGTGTGTGTGTGTGTGTGTGTGTGTGTGTGTTTGTGTGTGTGTCCATTTGAGTTGACTCTGGCAAAGACGCAGTTTAATCAATCAACTGATGGCGGCTCTACTGGGAACTGATACAGAACTGAAATCGGAAAGAAGCTGTGAAAAGCAGACAGTAACAGGAAATTACATGCGACATGAATGCGATTTTTGTTTGAATTTATTAAAAGAGATTTGCTGATTGATTATGCAGGAAAGTCTTAGGATATAAACGCTTTAATTACTTGAACGTTAAAAAAAATATTGCCATAGATACCCTTTGTGTTATCACAGTCACTTCACATCTTTTCTATTTTGCTCAAACATTTATGGGTTGAATGGGGCCACTAATGTTAGCATGTTTTATTATTGTCGGTATCTTGTGTTGGGTTTAAAGGTGGCGTCTGCGATTCTAATCCAATACACTTTTTGTCAAATTCTATGAATATCTTTTCTGATATCTGAAAAAATCTAGTGTTTAAACAAAGCCCTGAAAAACAAAGAAAGTGCATCACAACAGTGGGAGTGAATCTGGCTCATGCTAAAATTGAGGGTTAAAGAACTTTACACACCGAGGGTGTTTCTTTCATGTCAATATATATATATTTTTTTGATGAATACTTTGACACAGAACGTGAATAGTACGCGGCTAAAAAGCAGCGTGATTTTCTTTCAGACAAAGGTAACTTTAATTACTCCTTTCAACCTTGACGAAGGCAGCGCATACCAGATCTACTCCTTACAGTTCTTACCTTTCACAATAAAAGCCCTAGACAAATATGCTGTTTGTCACAAATAACACAAATAACACTTAATCACTCAGAGAATTCTTCTAAAGGGAAACTCAATAATAAAGCTTACAGTAGCTTAGGCTATACAACAATTGACCTCAGACAGACGGCTGCTCTGGGTCAATAGGACCCCAGTAGTTAGCCCTCCACCTGCGGGAATCTATTTAAAACCTTTATTGAAAAAGTGTTGCAAAATTGCATATTAAAAACAATATTTGTCACGCCCCCGGTGTGTAAAAACCTTTCCTTTTTTTTCTTTGCACAATACTAAATCCGAAACACATTTTTCTCCACTGTGCACACATAAATGAAAGAAAACAATATATATGTTCAGTTAAGTTGATCACATAGATTGGCACCACATCACGTTTTATCTTATTTATGTTGAAAGAAAGTCGACACAGGAACTGATATGAATCTCTGCATCTGAGTCCACTCACACACACACACACACACACACACACACACACACACACACACACACACACACACACACACACACACACACACACACACACACAGAACATGATTTGTTTCTTTCATGATAACACATGAAGGTCACGTGACCTGGAGGCTCTGGTGACTTACTGAATGTGTTTGTATGTCTGTGTGATAGACATGTCCAGTGCTTTTCACCCAATGCATGCTGCTTGTCCCAGCCTGCCCAAAAATATGGAATGATGGACAGAAAATAATAAAGTATGAGAACCAGATGACAGATCAATAGATGGATGAGTGGATAACGGGGGGGGAAAGAAATAGGAGGAGATAAAAAGGAACAGGGGAGGGAAGGTGTAGGGGTTATGTCCTCTTTACACTTTGGACCAATCATTACCCCATCTATGCCTGGAAATGACTGCTCACCTATTGATCAGTAGAGGAGCAGGTGGTGAGCTTAGGGGTTGTTAAAGATGCATGTGAAGTGGGGATGGGGTTACAATGGTCCTCTGAAAGCATAGTGTTTGTACCCTTCCCCTTCCTGAAACATACTTTCAGTGGCTAGAAATGCTAAGGCTTTTAGCTTCTTCTTTTGTTTGTTGTTTTCTTAAATTGATATAAACTGTCCTTGTGATATCCTTGAACAAATCGTTTAAGCAGGAAGTTGAGTCACGTCCGTGGGCAGTGAACCACAATACCCCACAGGGGTTATAGCATGGCCTGGCAGCTGCTTCCGTCTCTCTTTTTGCCCTTTATTGTGCATTACCCAACCCTTTTCCTCCTCTTCCCGGAGTAGGAGAGAGTTGAGATGTTAAAAACGTGATGATTCACAGCTCGGTCACCTCATTCTCAGCTGCCATTTGACCATCAGCAAAACTGAAAGGAGAAACTGGAGTCAGGTGTGAAAGCGGGCATTTTGTGAAACAGCTCTGTTTTATGAGACTGATTGTCACAGCCGACATTGTTGGACAGGCTGCAGTCAGTGTGCTGATCCATAGTTTACACAGTTGGTGCACATCCTCCTGTTGTCTGATGTGAATCTGTGAGTATGTGTGTGTGTGTAGTGTGTGTGTGTGTGTGTGAGGTTCTGAACAAATATTCAGGTCCATTTGTATACTCATGCCTCCATTAACGTCTGCATTCTTGCACATGCTTTCCTTTGCATGTATATATATGTGTATCTGTGTTTGTGTGTCCAGGTCAGAGGTCACAGTCTTGCCTCAGGCTAACAGAAGGCCTAAAGAGCCCCTGGCCCCCATGCTGATCCTATAGAGCCACTGTCTATAGAGCAACAGCCTCACTGCTGATCTCCGACGGACATATGTCAAAGTGTGTGAGCAGACAGACTGGGAGGGATCAACTGAAATGGTCCTGAAACTAAATATTGGAAATGTTTGATTTGATTCAACATTTCACAAACTTTATAAGCCTTCAAAGGCCCACGCCTGGAACATTCCTGCGAAGGGTTGTGTTTATAAAAAGTTTGTATTGGCTGTTAAATGTTTCAGTTGCTCATTAAAGTGTAGACAAGCGTTTGTACATTGTTTGGAAGTTGTGCAGTAACATTGAGGTCCTTTACAAACGGTGTGGCCATCACAATAACACCTGAACTGCTTCTCAGACTTTTATCTCTTTCTTACATCATCTAACTCTCCTTTTTCCATCAAAGTACTCTCTTTCCATAAACAAACAACATTGGATTTCAGGAATTCTATTTGCATTACAAAACACCTTTCTGCAGATGTTTGTGTGTTGCTGTGTTTACATGCAGACATGCTGTTATTGCCAGGTGTTTTCAGTAACAAAGAAAAGGCAGCCTTGTTTTTAGATTAATATCAGTGGACGTCTGAGTTAATAATATTGATTTTGAAAAGGTTTTTTTTTAGCAAACTAAGAGTTGGAGAACTTTGTCAATGGAGGAGCATAGATCCTACAATACAAAGACATGAACATTGAATAAATGGGATTTTACAAGATGCAAGGTTATGTGGTAAGGCTCAGTATTGCAAGACTTAATCATGTTTTAAGGTTGTGAGTCATCATGTGAATGAGAATGGACCAATACTCTTGGGCGTAGCTGTTTTTGATTTTTGCATTTTTGTCTTGATATTTAGAGAAAGGATACTGGTGTGAATATTGGTTGCATGTGTGATGTATTCATGTCCAGTCTGTCTCTCATTAATCTGCCTGTATGGGAAGCTGAACACAGGGATGTGACTCCTGAGGGTGGGGGAGGAGTGAAGGAGGATGGGATTGTGTGCGTGTGTGTGTGTGTGTGTGTGTGTGTGTGTGTGTGTGTGTGTGTGTGTGTGTGTGTGTGTGGGGGGGGGGGGTTTAGATGGGGGAGGGGTGGTCAGGAGAGAGTGAGTGTTAGGGTCACTGCACATGCTCTCCTCACTGAACACATGGGTATGAGTGTAGTGTAATGAGGGAACTGTGTGTGATTGTCATGTGTCTGTGATGACTACCTGGAAAAACAAGACCAATGTCTATGACAGTGGAGGGCGGGGTTAGAAATCATTATTTCAGGGGTTTTGACAATGATGTGTTATTGTTGTTATTTGAATTGTTTCAATGACAGCAGCTGATAAATGTATCATTTTATACCAAATTCACAATTCCTAAATGCAATCATAACCACACACATGCAACATACATGATACCTTACTTAAAACAGCTTTCACATGCTTTGTTGGGTCCAAAATCAACATCTTTCCTGGTTAAATAAAGTATGAGCTTTGCTAAGATTAAAAATGTCATGCCAAGTGTCATCACCAAAATAGCAGCACCACATAGAACATAAACCATGGAGGTGTTCATATGGGATATCCACAGCAAGACTATTAATATAAATATTAAAAAGGAGCGGCCCCATATCTGAACCCAGGGGTACACCCATGCTCACATTTAGAGAGCTTGATTTGAGCTCTTGCTTATAACTTTTGATTGGTGTTGATTTCTTGATTGAACAACGACTGCCCGCTCGATGGATCCTGTGATTGGCTGGCTGGTCTTCTCTATCACAAATTCAGAACTAATGTGTGACGGGCAATGCAAGACGTCAGTATTTGTTATCACTGCATGTTTTTCATGCTGAAATTCTTTGTTTGATTACCTTCAATATTTTTTGTAACCCTAATAGTGCAATATGGCTCTGTGGACAGCAATGTCATCAACCTTCGCTGTACTTTTTGCTATTTAGAAAAAGGAAGCATGGAGGTGTTCACATGGTAAACATTATACCAACTTATCATCAGCATTTTAGCGTTGTCATTGTGAGCATGTTAGCTTACAGATGTTAGCATTTAGCTCTAAGCACCGCTTTGTACAGCCTCATGAAGCCACTAGCAAGGCTGTCGGCCTTGTTTTAATGTGTTTGTCAGGGGGGGTTGCTGAAGCAGACGGGGCCCAGGTGCATTATCTAATCTGTGTATTCAACCTTCCAATGTAAATTACAGCACAGACGCACACACACTTCAGTTATGCTGGTGCCGGATCTTTGGCGTCCGAATTCATGTGGGTATTTCACTAGACATCGTCACCGTCACGCTCAACACCACTCATATTACACACACACATACAGACACACAGACACACAGACACACAGACACACACACACACACACACACACACACACACACACACTGAATGTCAGATGTGGGTTTACTGAAAGATGAGCTTGGGAGTGGAGATCATCATCATAACGTCTGACTCAATCCTGAACAATGAAGTGAGCTAAGAAGTTGGTAAAGGGCAAACAAATGAAAGCATTACTCAGACATGACATCTTATCTGTGTCAAATTTGGTTCATGTGTGCCTGTCTGTATGTTGGGAATTATTCAGCTCTGACTCAATAATTGAACTTCTTACAAACAGAATGAAAAATGTAATGCTCAGGGCTGTGACGATTGTTGAGGACACCCAGACAACATGTGCTTGTATTCTTAAATCTATTTTTAAATAATAAATTACATTTTCTACACAAAGATGCTTTTCATTTTAGGGACAGATTAAGGGGAATAAGGGAATGAATGTTCTTACAGGAAAAAGCGTTGCAACTAATGACTTTTTCATTTTCTTTATCAATTGATTAATTGTTTGGCCTAAAATGTTAGAAAAAAAGAGAAAGATGCCTCTCTAAATATAGGAAAGCCCAAAGTTAAATCTTCAAGTGTCTCGTCCAACCAATGGAAACCCCACAGATATACAATTACCTTTGACACAAGAGAACGTAAAGCAACTAATCCATAATGAGAAGATGGAGCTGGTGATTGTTTGGCATTTTTACACAGAAAATTACTATAATGATTAATTAATCATCAAAATAGTTGCCAATTATTTCCTTGATTATTGTATAATCCATTTATCATATCAGCTTTAATCTTAATATATTCTCGTATTTGAGACTCCCACCCCACACCCTGACACCTGCCTGTGTGTCTGCTCATGTGGGGGGAAAGCTGGGTAGCACCTCAACTCCTAAACACAAACCAGAGCTCCCCAGGAATGTTAAAGCTATAAAAGGGATTAGATCTTATCAGTTTTCTTAGTGATATGTGCTTCCTTTTAAATTTGTTTAACATGTATTAGCTACGTTACGTCGGGTTTCTCCTGTGGACCACCAGTGACGTGCAGCGGTCGTTATTTCATATCAGGTGTCTTGGCTTTGGGAGGATGTTTGGGGTTCTTACTCATTAATGTGAGGGGAATGATCCCTGAGGTAACGCCCGGCTGCACCTCAATGGGAGCACTCAGGAACTTAGAAAGTAGAGCTGTCGGGCAGTCTGGGCGGTATCGGTGGTAGTTTTTGTGAGTGTGTTATGATGGTTTGGATGAAAGTGAGGACAAAGGTTTTTTCTTACACTGGCAGAAGAAAAGATGTTGAGTCAGGGGGGTGGCAGCTGTTGTCATGGTGTAATATAAGTAAGATGTTGGGATGTGACGCAGGCTGGTCTACCATGCTCGACTCCCTTTGTTCCCATCAGTGCCAAACTATCTAAAACTGCATCAAGCAACAATCTCTATTATCCAGCGCAAGAGTAAATTAGTGCAACGAGTGTCTCCTTCTCTGCCTGTTTGTCTGAGCATGGTTCATGCAGTGCTATCAGCTTGCTACATTGTATTTATAGTAAAATTCTTCCCAGCCACGGAGATATCTCTAACTTAAGTGTGTACATAACAAGGTAGATATTTGGTTGGCTGGTGATGGGAACCTTTCACACAGGCATTACAGCTAGTTTTTACTTATACATCATCGCTATAACTATATGTAAGCAGCAGGCACATTGTAAACTGCTATTGTTGTGGCACTCAATTTAAGGTTGATCCCTTTGTTGGGCTTTGTTTTCTTTTTTTTTTCACTTTACAATCTGCTCTTTATACTCTCGCTTCCGCCTCTGTCTCTCCACGTCTCGCTTCCATGCATATGCCATGGCTGACGGTGTTGGGTGGAATGTGGCTCAACGCTCGGTTTTTAAATAGCATCCTAGCCTGAATCAGCCACTCCTAATAAGGCAGACGGCAGTGGCTCTGGCCCCAAAATATCAGCACCCACCTCACTGAGAATAAAACTTTTCCTTGCCTTGATAGTGAAGGGTGATTAGTGATAGCCACAGTATGCCAGAACAAACAGTATACAGTATGCCTACAGCAGAATCACCTTAAAGTGAAGATAACACGTGCAACTGTAGGTTGCACGTAGGTCTCAGCGGGATTTGAATAGCTTGAGCTGCATGTGTTTGGACTTTACAGTAATGCTGGCATAGGTCAGCTGAGGCTGGTGTGTGAACTTTGCCATCAGTCCCATGTGAAACAAAAGTGTTAATAATAGCATTGAACCACTGCAACGGTTACATTTTAAGTTGTAGAATCCTAGTAGACTCACATGAGATGTATAGTTTCTGTCACATACTACAATCAATCTTTAATTATATAACATGTATCAGAATTAAATGTTCATTATGATGTTCCTTCAGGATTCTTGTGGGGGCACCGCAGGCAGCGGGACAGGGCCTGATGAGGGGCACTCGGCCAGGAGCTTTATTCAGGTGTCCCATCACACCCGAGGAGTACGACTGTGAGAGGGTGGATATTGATGGAGAAGGTGAGTCTAGTGGAGCTAGTTAATTGAATAAGCAACAATTGTGATAATCGACTAAGTCATTCTTTAAAAGTGATTAGTTTAAGCTTCTAAAATGTGAATATTTAATAGTTTTGTTTTTTACTATTGTTTTCTTGTTAAATTGTATTTTATAGTTAACTGAATACTTTTAGGTTTTCAACTGTCGGTCAGATAAAACAGACGGTTCAAACATGTCAACTTATGCTATAAGAATGTTAATGGGCATTTTATACTCATTTCTGACCTCTGCATGATTAATCAATGAATATTATTAATTAATATTAATACTAATAATCAACATAACTTGTTAGTTGCAGATTCTTTTGATTTCTTTAGTCACTTAGACTCCCTGCACCTTCTTTTCCACTCAATTGAATAAGTGCTGTTTGCTTACTGTGGCTCAGATCCTAATTGGTTTACAATATGGAAACTGTTATGATTGCCGTTTCCTTTTTGGTTTTCCCTCAGTGAGTCTGGACAGAGAGAAAAAAGACAACCAGTGGCTGGGAGTCACCGTCAAGAGTCAGGGGATTGGAGGGAAGGTGGTGGTAAGTAAAGGCCACATCCTGTTAATGCATCAGTGCAGGAAGCTAGGTCGGTCTTGTGACTGAAAATAAAAATGTTCTTTTGCTTGTGACCCTATGACTTGTAAACAAACATAGCACATTTTCAGTGTGATATAAATATATATTAAAATATTTTCATATGTGTGATGATAAAAACTAGATTTTCTGAATGAGTCAACAGTAACAACATAGTAAATCTTAATAATTAATACTCTGATGGCATTTCCTGTCCCTCACCAGACCTGCGCTCACCTGTATGAGCTCAGACAACGTGTAGGTCAACCTTCAGAGACCCGAGACCCCATTGGACGCTGCTACGTCCTGAGTGAGGATCTAACAGAGAGAGACGATCTGGACGGGGGGGAGTGGAAGTTTTGCGAAGGCCGGCCGCAGGGACACGAGCAGTTTGGCTTCTGTCAGCAGGGATTGTCCGTCAGTTTCACCCCAGACAACAACTACATTCTGTTTGGGGCTCCGGGAACTTACAACTGGAAAGGTAAGGTGTCCGAATGACCTGCAGAAAGCTGAGAAAACAAGTTTTACTAGGAGAGGTTTTTACCTTTTGAATGATACAGTTTTAAAGTTGCATTAATATTTTTAGGGCACTAGGTGGCAGCAAGAAGAAGACGAGCAGACATGCATTGTTTTCTTTATCTGAATCTTTGGCCAGAGGGAACAAATCTTAACGCAGTCTGAGGAAAATCTGTCCGCTATATTTTCGCCTTCTAAAGATTTTTAGCAAACAACTGCATCTGTACGCATCCTGTAGACGGGTATGAAAAAAAATGTGAGATGGGAATGTTTTTCAATTAAATTAATGAAATAGTAGTATACTGCAACTAATGTGAGCTAGAGAAGAGAGCCAATCCATGTAAACTGTATAGTTAAATCAATACTATTAACAGCCAAACTGTTAGGGATTACAAAAATGTGATTGATTTATAAACCAATCTAGTGATTGGACACAGACATTATGCAGAGCAGCGGCATGCACTTAATCAAAGAAAGCAGTGAGATTTATCTGCCGCAGCATTCGGTTACTGGATTAATTTATTATATCTGCCACATGTTATCAACGCTCCTGTTGATCTTAATTTATACAATTCACATTTTAAAACATATAAGTTCACATTTTGTCTGCTAGATGTGGTTTTTCTCAATGATATGTTTTATAAAGTGTAAGACTTACAGTGTCCACCATACAGAACCTATATTTAGATGGATAGAAAGTATTCCTACTACACACACATTTTACGTTTGTGTTACACTACTCACAGTGGAAAAGTGATACATTTAAATATACTCAAAGCATACTAGATAGTGTTGATTTTTGAGACACTACTCACTCCTAATGCAGTGACAACAAATGTAAATGAATTGTTAATGGTGGTGAGACAGCAACAGAACCAACATTACCTGTGTATGTATCATTTCCTGTTGATTTTCTTGTTTACTACAGTAACTTTTTAAAACAGTATACTATGACTTGCTGTGGTACATACTGTATAGAATAAGTACAGCATTGGGACATGCCATGTGTGCATGTATGCGTCCAATCATACGAGTGTTTTGTATTCCGATGTGTGCTGTGTGTGCTCGTTGCTTTGCTGTGCCCTCACCTGTTTCCATTCCAGGTGAGATGCGCGTCCAACTCATAAACCAGACTCTGATTGACCTCGGCTTCTATGACGACGGGCCCTATGAGGTGGCAGATCAGAAACAACTTAATGCCCAGCTCATCCCTTTGCCCTACCACAGTTACCTGGGTAAAATACGCCCTCCCTGCTCACTGCTGCTTGTGCACAGGAGAGAAAGAGAGGGCCGGTGGAGGGCGACATCAGGGCTCAGGCTGTACTCCAACATGGCTGCCAAAACCACAGGAGCTAGTAATAGTAGCAGCTGCCAAACTGCCTCTAACTGGCCATTCCCTGTGGATTATTTCTGGATGAGCCTATCTGTGTGTGACTCACAGAGCCCTGAATTTGACTCCCCCCCTTTTTTTTAGGGTTATTGTAGCCTGACATGAATTCTTATGATGCCAGATTCAAAATCAACCCAACAACAACAACAACGATGACGACGTTATCATCATTCCTGCCACCGCCCTCTTCTGGAAACCAAGTACAGGAAAACATGTCAAAACTTTTAAGAGGGTGTCAGAGTGCAGTCTGAGCCTGAAACGTCGTCTCTCCACCAGGTACCCAGTGGTTCTGCAGGACCGCTGCGGCACCACAAAGACACCAATCAATCACAGCCTGTCTCACCTGCACCTCCCTCTCCCCCTTTTTTCCTCTCTTTCCTCTCTTTTCACTCTGTTCCCCCTCCCTCACCATTTCACCACCCCATCACTACCCTCCTACACTCGTCCCTCTATCGCTCTTCCTCTTTATGTCTTTCTTTTCCTGTTTTGGGCCATAGGGCTCTTGTTCATGGCTAGCCCCATTGAAGATGCACTGCTGTACAAAACTCTGGAGCCCCCCAGCCGGACTTCCCCGCTTGTACCACAAAAGGATGTGGCTCATAATAGCTACTTAGGTTTGTAGGCGTGAGGGTGTTTTTGTTTGGACCGGACTGGGCTTATAGTGGAAGTAGTCCCACCTTCCTTCTTTGTCTTCGTCTTAATCTTTTCTGCTAATTCCAGATAGATCTTTAGTGTGTAATATCTGTACTACCTGGGACCGTATCACCTGTACTGTTATAAAGAGACAGCCAACCAAAACTGAACAAATTCTGTAAAACTATGATTTAATTCAATTTGATTTAATTTAATTTATTTAAATTTAATTTGATTTAATTGAATTTAATTAAAAAAATTGATATCATTATTTTTCACTTTCTGTTTCTAGCTTTCTGATTTGACAACTGCAGTGAGACGGTTGTCTCTTTGAGTAACAGCGGGGTGTTTGTCTGTTCTGTCTGTAGATATCTGTCGTCTGTAGTGTGTTGAATCAGTCTGCATGTGTGTGTCGGTACACAGCTTTCTAGGTGGTGGTGGTTTTCTAATCAGTTGTCATAGTTTTACTGATAAAAAAATTGAACTAACAAACAAGACAAAGACTCTACAGCCATGCTAGCAGCTCTGTGGCACAGTAGTGCTTTGAGCTAAATGCTAACATCAGCATGCTAATATGCTCACATTGCCAACATGCTGATGTTTAGCAGGTATGATGTTTACCATGTTCTTAGTTTAGGATGTTGGCACGTGGAAATATTGACTCTAACAACAAAGTAGAGCTGAGTTTGATGGGAATGTTATTAGTTTCTCAGGTAACTTAAAATCTTGACCTGATGATGACGCTAGATGAAAAGTTGAGGGATCACCAAACAATTCATCCTGAGGGGATCATGAATGTGTGAACCAAACTTCATGGCAATCCATGTAATAGTTTTCAACACATTTTATTCAAACCACAAATGTCATCCTCATGGTGGTGCTCGTGGATTCAGAGTATCACCACAGTCATTAGAGTTATCCTCTGGGGACCATGGATGTCTGTACAAATGGCTATCCTTCCAACACTTGTTGAGATATTTCAGTCTGGACCAAAAATAGTTTTTGTTACAGTATGTTATAAATCTCTTGGTATTTAGTGTCCATGTGTAACGACTCTTCGTCTGCTTAACACAAGCTGTTCATTGTTATTGTTCCAGTTAGTACTTTTCTCTAAATGTGTGGATCTGCCATAAATCTCTTTATTCACATACCTCCAAGCCTGCTTACCCTCCCGCTCTCCACATTGAGCCGTCTCCTTGACAACACTAATTCCCACATGACCTTTTAGCCTTCATTTAAAACTCACATGCTTCCATTGATCCTAACCAGATGATATGCCACACCTTCGCATGCTTACTAGAACGATAGAGGGCGTGTTGTAGCTATTTCTGATTATATTATTTCTCCACTATCATACAATCCACAATATAACAGGATTCTAGTTTCATACATTAATGACATTACAAAGAGCAGTTGCTGAATAAAAGCATTCATCCTACCTCCATCAAGGCCAAATCAAATCCTGTCAGAAAGAAAAACATTCTCTTCATTGCAGGGTGTTCAGTCAGAGCCAGGTTTTCAGAGGCTTGACACTGCACCCATGTGGAACAACCTTTGCAAATGTCTGTTCCTGTGCAATTTGTTTAATATACTGCTCAAGTCAAAACAGAAAATGGAAGAGCAATATGACTTACCAAAAACATTAATTTCAAGTATGCGTAGATATTGCCGCTGTGGCATGAGACAATACCTTTTAAAAACTAAATATATTTAGAAATCTTTGCTCTGAGGACATACTGAGAATAAAATGTGGAATGAAATATATAATAAGGTTAATACCATCACTTGTTATGAATAGTTGGAAAGACAAGGTAATGTATAACTGCACATTGGTTTAGTGAGGATGCACTTCCTACATGTCGGGGTTAAAGTAAGTGTCCCCTTATATGTTATACATTTGGAAAAAACAACAAATAATTTCTTAAACCATATGAAATGAAGTGAAACCTAACAGTTAGGCTCAAGGTTCAGCTCTATTCTCATTAAACAGCGCAGGATTGCACATGAAATGCAGCTGCAGCCTCCTCTAGCAACACACACAGGAAACAACAGGTCAAATATTAAAAATAGACAATAAAATAGAAGACAGTAGAATATAAAAAGTAGCACTGAAGGACGGAATACAGTACACACACAAAAATTATGTGCATTATCAAAGTAATGTTGCCTTAAGCTTTCACTCCCCATTTAGTTTTACAGACGACCTTGTAGTGAACCTGTGTGTTAAAAGTAGCACCTTTTACAGGACTGGTGATGCAGACTGTTGCATTCCTCACCTGCCACCCTGGAGCTGCTCTGTTTGTCTCTGTTGCGTCTCCCCCTGCATGTTTACTCGGCACTAACAGATAGCCTCCCCCCCCCCTCCCCCTCATGTCCTGATAGATTATTTCACACCCTCCCCTCTGCATGTTTTAAAACCAGTGAGGCAAATGCATGTGGTTGCTTCTGTTCAGTTGAAATGTTTGATATGATGTGTTATTTCTCACAGCTTTATAAGAAGATTTCACAATTTTGTAATGAAGCCAACACACACACACACACACACACACACACACACACACACACACACACACACACACACACACACACACACACCCTCCCCCTTCCACTTGTTCACTGCTTTGACGGAGTATGCTTTGCTCCGTCTGATTTATAAGCAAGCACACATTCCTCTACACACACACACCCACGCCCACGCACACACGCATATGAAGACATGCACTTCCACACGAAAGAGTGATTGCTTTAGGTTATAAATCTGATTAACGTCCACCCACTATGTTTACATCCTGCCTTCACTTCAGGCAACTGATACAGAGCAGCATCATGAATCTCATGAGACATTAGGCAAAGCCCCATACGTCTCCCGCTGTTAATGTCACGACCAGCGTTTTCTGCTCTTACCAGTGGACACAGCAGCCTCCAGCAGCCCTCACTTTCAAACACATGCACACAGGACATTTACACCCATCATGAGTTTGGCATTAAATCAATAGTCACTTAAGGCACACATTTCATTAGTAAGAAGATGAGCAGAACATGCTGCACCGAGAGATGAGCCTCTGGGCCCCACGGTCAATACTAACCCCTGACCTTTTCCTCCGTGCTGCCTTCCGTCTTCCAGGGTTTTCTGTGGACTCTGCCATGGGGATAATGAGCCTCAGGGAGCTGACCTTCGTGGCGGGTGCACCTCGAGCCAATCACACAGGGGCAGTGGTGCTGCTAAAGAAGGACAACGTGTACCGGCTGGTGCCACAGCACATCATCTGGGGGGAGGAGCTGGCGTCTTCATTTGGGTATTCGGTAGCTACGACGGATCTGAACAGGGACGGGTGAGGAAATGCTTGATGAGGAGTCAGTCTGCATGATCGTCATTAAATGCATAAGGCTGGCCAGTGGTGGAAGGAATATTCAGATCATTTTCATATTTAAGTAAAAGTATTTTACTCACTGAAAGTGTCCAAAGTACGAAGAACAGAACGTCCTGCCCTGTCAGTGTAAGTAAAGCACCGTCAAATTGTACTTAAGTAAAGATGCAGATGAGAGGTGGTGGATAAGAGGTTAGACCACCAGAAACTTAATTAAAAGCTTTAGTAAATGTTATTATTCATTTTCAATTCTCTGTTTCTGTTCCTAGATGGACAGACCTGATTGTTGGAGCTCCTAATTTCTTTGACCGTAAGGCAGAGATCGGTGGAGCCGTGTATGTGTACCTGAACCCTTTCGGTCACTGGGACGATCAGGCTCGGCCCATCCGCCTCAATGGGACCTACGACTCCATGTTTGGAATGGTAGTCAGCAACATAGGAGATCTTGACCAGGACGGATACGGAGGTGAGAACAACCAGGCTTATCTCATACACTGATACAAACACAGTATTTGAAGTCAGAACTTTCAGATATGACTGTAAAAACACACAAAAGTTACTGCTGCCGTTGTTGAGTGTGACTCTAACTCAGTTTCACTTATAATAATGGAAAAACAGTTTTACTTTCACTCTCAAAAAACACTATTTGAGCAGTGACGTGTTTCCCATTCGTCCGAATCATACTTTAGTTTTAAACTATTGAAGTGTAAACTGTAGATCATTTCATTGAATGTTTTTCGTATCCGTCAGATATCGCTGTGGGGGCACCGTTTGATGGAGATGGCAAAGTTTTCATCTACAGAGGCTCAGATGCTGGAATTGAAACAAAACCTGCTCAGGTAAGTTTAGGACTGAACTAATTAAGTAAGGTAAGAAAAGTAATGAATGAATTGACCAACGGAAATTAAGAATAAGAAGACAAGAGTGACTGATTCATGAGTCTTTCATAGGTGTATGTGTTTATGTTGTTTGTAAGCCCCTATTAATTATTGATAGACATAACGTTGTTCTTTAAAAATGAATCTTTAATCACGATGACTGATCAGTGTTTCTCATCCCATCAGGTGCTGGATGGTCGTGACTTTGATGTGAGACGATTTGGATACTCTCTCTCAGGCGGTTTGGATATTGATAATAACCATTACCCAGATATTGCAGTGGGATCTCTTAATGATTCAGTGGTTCTCTTCAGGTGAGAAAGATTTACTTAAAAAAACAAATGAAGCCATCAATTTAATTACACATGCGTTTGAAAGGAAACATAAAGGTTAATCTTTTACTGCTTAAAATCAGGATCAAATGTAAAGTTTTATCATAAATGCTGCATGTTCACGATGTATTGTATACCATGAGACCATCATATGTTCTTCTACCTGACACCTGTGTTTTTGTGTCCCCAAGGTCTCGTCCAGTCATCCATGTGATCAGAGAAATATCTATCGACCCTCAGTACATTGATCTGGAGCAGCACAACTGCAAGGGCAGAGAAGGAGTCTGGTAAGAGCTGATAATAATTATTAAATATTATTTTCTATGTGATTTATTTTCTTCAAAAATAATGGCTCATCACAATCTGTTTAAGTTGTAAAAACTGTCTAATATAATAAATAATAATACACAATATAATAATATTTTCGCCCTCCACGTCCTCCTTTTTTTAGCGTGGAGGTCAAGGCCTGCTTCACCTTCACAGCCCACCCAGAACACTACTCACCACACATTAGTAAGTTACACCTCGCTTTAAAATAACCTTTTTGTTCTTCTCTCATGTGAGAGAGAAGTCATTTTCTATTTACAGTGGACAGTAACCTTATCTGTGGAGTAACATAAAACTTTATTTTGATTAAATCACAGCTGTGTAATACTGTATTCCCTCAGATAGGGGCTTCATTTATGTTCTGCCCCCTGTGGGCTCTTAAACTCCGTGTGTGTCCTGACATTTTTCAATCCCTCTATCTCTATTCATGCCCCTCGTTTTTACTCCCTTCAAGCCCTGGTGGTACACTTTGAAGCTGACACAGAGCGCAGGAAGCTGAGCCTCCCGCACCGTGTTAACTTCCTGGGACGCAGTTCCCTGGAGCCGGAGTATACTCAGACAGAGGAAGTGGAGCTGCATCGGCAGCGTCACCCTGTGTGCACCACTGCTACCTTCCAGCTCCATGTCAGTAACTTAATTCAAACAATAATTGGTAATTCTCGGTCTTGGTTTTTGTGTTGGATGTAAAAATAATAATAATATTAAAGGTACATCATGTGTTTTTTGACAATCTACCATTTGTACCGAGATTCAGGGCATTGAACAATTTACTTTTTATCCAATATTTTGACATGCAAAAATCCCAAATACCCACTCTTTCGCAGAAAAACAAACTCTTTGACCTAATCTTTTGTTATTCTTTTTTTATAATCTCTGTCCATGCAGGAGAACATCCTTGACAAACTGCGCCCCATCTCATTGGCGATAACCCACACTATCAAGCCTGTGCCACCACGCAGACACTCAGGTGCCAAGAAGCTGGAGAAGCTGGCGCCTGTGCTGAGTGTTTCCCCCTCGAATACGCTGCACTCGGAGGTCTGTAACAAAAAGGAAGCTGAAATATTTTATGGTCCGGATTAATTTTAATGGGCCACACTTCCCCATTACTTTATAAAGAAGTGAAGATTTATGAAACACTGCTCCACCAACAGGTTTTTTCTGCAACAATTCAGGCTCGTCTTGCCTTGTTAAAGACAAACATATTACATATATTAAATATGTAGCAAATTAATTAATAGTCTGTTAACAGCATAAACATGGATAAACAAGCAGAATGAGATTTATTGTAGAAACATTCATATTGGTATAAACCTGGATTGCTTCATTTGATTCTGTTTTTCTCCCTTGAACCCCAAATATCTGCTGCTTAGTAGACATTTTAAGATTTATTATGATTTTAATCATAGAGGACAAAAAATCCCAGAAAAGCTGGAATCAGTGATTTTTTGTACTTTAATAAGTAATTTAGTTGTTAATTATTTAAACTTGATTGACTAATTGAATAATTGACAAAACTAACAACTCTAAATGCAGTCAAAATATGATGTAAAAATAACTAATTTCAGCATTTACCATGCTACAGAATGTAATACTGTATTAAAGAAGCTGACAGTAGACGTGTAATGTACTTTGAGATGACGATAAATGTCACGACTGACTCGTTTACCCTTTGAAGGTGAACTTCCTGCGAGAAGGATGCGGCAGCGACAAAATCTGCCAGAGCAACCTAAAGCTGAGCTACCAGTTTGGAACACGACCCCTGACCTCCGACCTCTTCACACCTCTGCCAAAGTTAGTGTCTGCACAGCTCGCTCTGTGTGATGATGGAGATAAAGTTTCATCAGATCTTAAGTCACCATGGAAATACAACGCTTGTTTTACTGTCTGTATGGTGTTCACTTGATTCAGACGATAATAAGGTATAAGAGGTTTACATCAGTTATAAGCCTTCAGAACAACCTTTAGGTTGCCAGGTTGTGAAAAGTGACTTTGGCTGGTTATCGTGTTGTAATTACAAATGTTAGTAAGTTGATAAAAAGGTAAAAAAGTTTCTCACTCTCCAACAAATATAGTTCACTTTATATCTAGATATATGATGTGTAGATAAACTCCAGTGAAAGGGTCTCCCTGATAAAACAAGCAGCTAAAAATCTCAGAAGGATTTCACAACTTATAAACTCTTTATGAAGGTTAACTTATTAGAAAGTGGCATTTATCTTTTTACATATGCTCATGTCTTATAGAATACAATCTGACTATTTATACCTTCCTTCAGAGTGCAATCATATGCTGTTTGTTTTCCTGCTCTCTTCATGTAGAGATGAGGATGATGTGCAGGTGTTCTCCCTATCAGACCAGCGGTTGGTGGTGCTCGAGATCACCGTCACCAACATGCCCTCTGACCCCCTGCACCCCGACGAGGACGGAGACGACGCCCACGCTGCTCAGCTGCTGATCTCCCTTCCAAACACTCTGTCGTACTCCGGCTCCAGGATCCCACCACAAGTATGGGGCTCTAATAAGAAAACACACAACAAGTATGTTGGCATATCTGATTTTTGCTGATAGTATTTGTTTGATATCTTGACTGACTAGATAAGATGCCAGGCGAACCAGAATGGCTCCCAAGTTGAATGTGACCTGGGAAACCCGGTGAAACGAGATACTAAGGTACAGAAACAAAACTACTTTTTCTCTCTGTGTGTAATAAAGGCCTAATATTAAAACATTTATGTCAGGATTAAAAGATGCAACTTGTAGTTCTGAAAACTACATATTTTGTTCAATCATTTCATATTATTTCCCCCCTTTTGATATAAAGTGTGAAACAAAATCAGCATAATTTCAGCATTAAGAGTAATTATATGTAATTATTTTTGCATTTCCACTTTTGTTTTGTCAGAAATATAACTCTGTGTTGCTTTTTCAGCTCAAATTCTCCATCAACTTGAGCACATCAAGTATCACAATTGAGACCACTGAGTTGACAGCAGATCTCATATTGACTACGTAAGTCCTCTACATCTTTTCTTTTGACAACATTAGCATTAGCATTGTATTTCTCATCAAGCTTTGATTATTTAATTGCAGATATTTGACTTGTTCAGGCCAAATAATTCTCTGATCCCAGTGTTTTGTGGTTTTGTCCTCAGGATCAGTGAGCAGCCTGAACTGGTACCAGTCACAGCTTTTGCTAAAGTTGTGATAGAGCTCCCTCTGTCTGTCAGTGGGTGAGTAAAACCTTTTACATCAGTTTCCCCATAGATATTTAAAACTGTAGCTGCTTTATCTTAGGTTATCTTACTTAACCCTTAACATACACAACACCCCCTTCTTTTCCCTTTAGCTTTAATCTTGTTAAAATCATGTTATTCTGTATCAGCCTGATCCAACTCTCGATTGACGCTACGGCATGATTACACTGAGATATTCTAGATATGGTGTGCATCATTTTAAACACATTCCAACAATTTAGGTTGACATATTTGGTATCTTTAGAAACAAGAATTGAGAATAAAGTTGTGTTGGATTAAACAGTGAGTTTGTGTTGACTGGCCCACCAAAGAGCTGCCGTGTGTTGAAGGTCCAGTGTGTGATTTAGTGACATCTAGTGGTGAGGTTGCAGATTGCAAAAATAACTGAATATCACTCTGCTCACCCCTCCCTTTCCAAAATATGGCTGTGTAAAAGGACCCCACCCTATTTATATATGAAGGGCTCATTCTAACGAAAACACAACTTTCCTTTGTTTCAGGTGATTATACAAAACATAGTACATTCTACACACTGGACCTTCAAGGTGTACTAAATAAAAGTAATCTTGTGTTGTAGAAAAAGAGTCTTCCCTCCGGGCCAGGGGTGAAGTTCAGACCTCTTCCTTTAATTAACACTTTAAAACTAATAAGCTATAGACGTCCTGGTTGTTTTACAAGTTATAACACAGTTAAAGAAAATCACTGGAGAGAAGCAAAGTCAAATACAAAAGAGTTTATTCTTGTACAAGTACAGATCAAAACTCTGAGGACACAGCCGGCTAAGTTCTGCCAGAGTAATGATCCGGCCCCCCCTCTTTATACCTTAGTTCACATGCTACACCCCAGATGAGGATGCCTGGTTGTCAATTTCTCGTAAATCAAACGGTGTTTTTCTCTCTTCATCGTCTGGATTTAGCACCTTGAGTGCTAAAACATTCCCTGACATCAGACCTTTCCGAGGGTGTCACTGGGCCTTCACCATGGTTTAGGCCCGTCATGCCATTTCACGCTCACTCCTTATCTCCTCCTTGATCTGCTGAAGGTCTCATAAATCTGCTAATTTTATGGGTTAAAATTGGGACACCTTCTTCTCACTCTTTCAAGCTCATCACTGTTACCCTGGCCGTCTGCCAGCTGTGTCAACAGATGCTGTGCTTTCACAATCAAGTTGAATATATTGAACATTACACATGTCCATCATATATGTTAGATACTAAACATTTATTAGTGAAAACCTACTTCTACACTTGCTCTCTAGAAGTGATATTATTATATATTATAATTCCAGGTTTGCTTGTGGGTTTAACCAGTAGAACTATTGTGCCCTGTAAACAGATATATGCTCCATGAAGCTGTGTGAGTGTATGCAGCTGTTGTTTGACCCACTGATGTGATCGTGTTTTTCTGTAGGCTTGCTCGTCCTCACCAGCTGTTCTTCAGCGGGACAGTGAAGGGAGAGAGTGCCATGACTAGTCTGCAGGACATCGGCAGCCCTGTGGACTTTGAGTTTGTGGTAAGGAACGACTGTGTGCGTGTGTGTGTGTGTGTGTGTGTGTGTGTGTGTGGCGGGGTTTTGATTGCAATAGTGGACACAGGTGAGCAGCATCTGGCTCATCATGGCTAAAGGAAGACACACATCTTAATAGAATCTGTGTTATATTTTTTTCCCATCAGGTTGCTAATCCCGGACAACCTCTGCAAACACTCGGTTCGGCCTTCCTCAACATCATGTGGCCTTACGAGCTGGCCAATGGGAAATGGCTCCTGTATCCCGCCAGCTTGAAGTTTGAGGGTCACCCAGACACACAGTGCACCCCAACAGTGGCCTTGAATCTTCTGAAGCTACAGAGCTCCTCACCTGCAGAACTCCCACAGCCCTGTCAATCAAAGGGTAAGCAGAGCAGAGCTTGTTTCTTGGCTCTGCTAGAAAATCTTATTATAACACCACCAATAAAGACGGCACATTCAGTCTGCATCGACTTTTACGGCCACAGGAGGTGTGTTAGATCCAGAAGCCTAGAAAATTCCTAAACTGAGTGAACCTAAAGGAATCTCAGTGGCAGCCATGATAAGAGCTGGTTAAATTCTTTGAATGCTAACAAACACAGCTTCAGTGCTTCCTTTGCTTATCTCATTTAGCGCAGGATTCACAGGCTCATCATTTGTCAATTTGAGATTTTTCACTTCAGCAATTAACAATTCACAATATGGGTAACTTTTAGTTAAATCTCAATTTTAATACTATTTGGGTTTGATATTAAGAAACAAAATACAATGCAATTGAAAACCTCTTCATTAGGTTTACATTCTCTTATCTTAAACATTCCCTTTCCTCCTTAAATATATATTTTCCATCCAGTTCAAGGAAAGTTAGAAAGAAGAGCATTTTTGGATGCATGTGGTTGTAAAGACTCCGACAGCAACATCATCGTCCTGTTCTACATGTCTACACTGTTACAATATGTCCATGACATGTTTAATGTTTTTTGTTAAGCATGACTCTCTGTATGTATGAATGTGTCACTTCCACCAGGCTGGGCGAACGCGCCGCTCCCACCCAGAGGAGGAAGGTCAAATGTTGACAAAAGGCAGCGTGGGACGAACCACTCCAGCTGTGGCAGCTTCGGAGAGACGCAAGTCGCTGAAACTGGTAAGAGGGAAAGGAAAATAAAGCTGATTACATCTGTCTCCACTTATTAATAATTCCAGAGTTCTCAACTGTCATTACTTCCTCCAGGATTGTCTCTTGGGGTCGGCACGCTGCGTCCTGTTCCAGTGTCCCCTCCACAGCTTCTCTGGTCAGGCTGTCCTCAAGATCCATGCCAGGCTGTGGAACAGCAGCTTCATAGAGGTAAAAAAAAAAAACAACCTGTCATCATTACATCAGCACTTCACTGCCCATTACTCTCCATCTCAGCTTCAATCCAGCTGTTGCAGCTGCTGCTGGCACTCACATTGCAAGTGAATGAATGATCCCTGCAGCAAGTGCATTTACAGAATGATTAACAAGAGCTTTGATGTTAAAGCAGTCAGCAAACTGTGAACAGCTGTCAGATTTGACCACATGCAGCTGCTGTTAAAGACTCGGTGGAGATCCAAGAGTGACAAGAAATATACAGCCGACATGGTGTTTGCTTTTTCTTCGAACATCCAATAGAATTTATTTTAGATGGCAGTTTTCTTCTGTGGTTTGAAATTATTTCCACATGAATCAAGATGTCGGCGAATAATACATTACTTATGCGTCTTATTTTCATAGTTATGATTTGAATGATGGCCCAAACTACATAAATAAGACTAGGTTATAGAACAACAGTGACGTGATGGGTTCACCCAAAATCTATGATGACATTTTATTGTCTAGACTAGAGCGGAGAGCGGTGTGCATCAGCTTAAATGATGAAATGAACTGCATTAAGAAAGCTGTATCTGAATGGACACAGTGTCACTTTGTATATGTATATAACTGTATTAGTATTAAATACCAAGTTGTCATTATTGTTCCTCTCTCTGTCTGTCAGGAGTTTCAAGGCAGTCAGTGCTCTGGAGCTGCTGGTCAGAGCCAACATCACTGTGAAGTCCAGCATCAAACACCTGGTCCTCAAGGACGCTGCTGCACAGGTACTCTGCACACTACAGGTCATAGATTACTTTTCCTAAAAAAAACAAAACTATATTCAAGGTTTTCCCACTAAATGTCTGTTAGTGTCACCTTTTACACATCCTTACCAGCAGTATCTAAAATGTAATTGGTTACCTGCACATTTCTAAACTCTAAATACATTACAAGCATGCGTGACTGAGGCCTGACTTGCACTGATTAATTCACTACAAGGTGCAGTGGTATATTTATCTCCTATTTATCTTTTAATTTTGCATTTCGGTGGCATCTTCCCTTCTTCTCCAGGTGCCAGTGATGATCTATCCTGAGCCTGGTCTCACTGACCAGTACAGGATCCCCTGGTGGATCATCCTCATAGCCGTCCTGGCGGGCATCCTGCTGCTGACTCTGTTGGTCTGCATACTGTGGAAGGTAACTCTCTCACACACACACACATACACACACACACACACACACACACACACACACACACACACACACACACACACACACACACACACACACACACACACCTGTCACTCATACGCCTTCGTGTTCTATGCTTCAAAGTCCTAGACCAATGTATTTTCAGACTATACATAAGAGGCCCTTGTAGTTTAATTGACTTTATCCCTGTCACCTCACTAGCTATTACTCTGGCTTGTTCTCATCACTTTCCATGGTAGTCCAATTATTTCTATCCGCTTTGTTCTGTCCTTTAATCATTTTATTACTTCCAGCTCACTCTCCTCTGTTCCTTTCCTCTTGTGTTTGTCCTCTGTGTGTCATCCCTTTTGTTTTCTTCTCATCTTACTTCCATCTTGGGACTCTCTATCCTTATATCCCCTTTCTCTTTCATTTCCCATTGTTCCCCCCCTGTTTTACTTTCCCTCTGGTGATCTGTTGCCTAGTGTGGGTTCTTCAAACGCAGTGAGCGGCGCCGACACTATGACACGGAGTACTACCGCGCCCATTTGGGCGTCCAACCCTCGGAGGCGGAGAAGCAGGCGTCAGAACTATAATATAAAACATATTTCACTCTGGCCTGCTCTCCCCTCCTCCTCTCCCTCCAAGCGGTAAAAATACTCACCCACAATGACTTTGTTCTTCGATGCATTTTGGCGTGGCTGGTGGTGTTCATTACAGTGTGAAATATTAGCACATTTTGGCATAATTAATAACAAAAACACACAGATGAGACATTGTATCTATGGGAGGGGTTTAGTGGTTGAGTATAGTTAAGGTATCAATGAGGCCAGCTGATCTTATGGATTTTAATGCAATTTTAACCCATCAGGTACTTGGCTGAATCAAAGGTTATTAGATCATGGATAGCAAAAACGTGCTGTATTGTTGTATAAATTAATTCAAAACTGATTCCTTATTATTTAGCACTGTTTTGTCTTTTAATCTGTACCTATTGAACACCTTCCAGCTATCTCTCCGTCGGGGCTTTTCATATGCTTGCTCTGCTCCTGTGTGCTGCTGTTGACGTCACAGTTTAATTATCTACACTTGTTCATTCTGGCACCGGTCTATGGAGACCAGTAATTTTCATTATGTGCTTGTAATGCGCCTTTCAATCTTTTAACACTCCTAATTGACTTGTTTCTCATGATCACCTGTTTTTTTTCTTCAGGTGCCAGAATCGACTTGTCATTAATATATTTTGGTGTTTAGCTCACATTAATGTGTGCAATGACGTTTTCTCAATGGCAGCGTGTTGGTGTGTTATTCAAGGACACTTAAGGCTGATGAAAAATTTGAAATGTGAAGCATGTGTATGTGCTTTCTGGGTGGATGTGCCTTTTGTATTGAAATGTCACTTTAACTGCACAAGGTCATCAGATAAAGGAAATAAAGGAGCTTTTATCCGTCTCTTACTAGGCATGATATTGGAAATTAGAGCCCTGAAATAAGGCTTAACTAATGCATGTGATTTGCAATTTGCAATCAATATATATGACATCAGTTAATTATTTTTTCCTTCCTGCCTCGCCATCCCTCTCTCCCTTTCTTCATCCACTCCTACCTGTTTCCCTCTTTCCTGTGCCAACAGTGTGGCTTCTTCCAACGGGCCCATTACAAAGACAAGTTGCCTCAGTACCACGCGGTGAAGATTCCTCGCGAGGACCGGCCACAGTTCCAGACTGAGAAGTCAGGAGTTGTCCATAAAAAGGAATGGGCCACGCACTGGAGCGACGGGACCTCGTAACTCCCTTTGAAGCGTTGACTGACTGAATTAATTCAAATCACCATGTGTGGCACTCATTCTGTCTTTGCAATGGAACTAACGGACTAAAACAAGTGCACATAGACTGAGATCATGACATCTTGTGCACTCTGTACTGTGTCAGTACATGCATACTGGTGGCCTGTTACACTGTGACTGGATCTATACTCTCCCATGCTGTGTCCCGCTGATGACTGGCCTTGCATAGTCTATTTATACTGTGCATATATACACGTTTGTTATAGTTAATACTGAAGGCCAACAACAATATTAGAACCAGTCTAGCAGCTCAAAATACTTTACGGCTTGCAGAAGGAGCGCTCACATGGACTTCACTGTCTGTCATCAGGACAAGAAGGACAGAAATCACAACTCAAAGACATGCATGAACGCACAAACATACAGTATAATCTTAGATGCATACAGACACCCTGGACATTGTTGATGAAGAAGACACTGCCCGTGACAAAGACTACTTTTTTGCCTTAACTACTGTAAGACTGACAACTAATATGGGCAATGAAAACAATGCTTCTTTTTATATAACTTATGTTTGGGATTTTCCTTTAGCACTGGTTAACGTTGGGGAAATGTCAATATGTAAGATATCAGTTAAGTAACATGTTGCAGAACACTGAATGTGTTGTTGTCTGGGCTGCTGATTGCTCTGGAAATACCTGATAGTTTTTGTATATCCTCATTCAAGGAAAAGAAATGCCTTTTTGTGTCAACATCTTTTTCACTTTTCGTTAACGTGTCAGTCAAATGTACTGTACATCAATAGTATACTGCCTGAGTGAACTTGAATAAGAACAAAAGAAAAAACACAATACAACCTATAACAGCCACGGCCATAGCAGTGCAGTCGCATGAACATTAAATATATAAGAAAAGCGAAGCAATATTTAAAATATGGTCTGCACATTTTCAGTGTAAGCATTTAAATTCATGAACCAGTGTATGAAAGGATCGTCTTATATTAGAACCTATAATGTATGACTTAACTAGATAAGTCATAAATGAGGAAAAGCAACATCTTTATTTTACATTTTTACTAAGATGTAAAAAAATATTTCACCAGGAGACATCATGACATTTTGTATAAATAGTTTTGAAATGTTTTAATTTGATTATATTAACCTGCTTGTCGCACTGCTCCTGGTACTATACTGCAGTCACACCAGCCAGGGTAAGATAATACATTCATTTCAGTACTGACATTTGCAGCTGCATTAAAGTGCCTTATGGTAAAAGTGGCAGATTGAGAGTTACTGGTAAAGAACATAAGGCATATGATATCAGCATCTGTTGGACACCTGCAGATAAATAAACATCCGACACGTAAACGACATGAAGAGAGGAGAGACGATTTCTAGAAGAGCAGAACATGTCGACGAGGAACCAGACAAAAACTTTCTTTGGATCTAACGTGGGTCGATGAAGTGGCTGTAAAGCATGAAGAGTCAGCTTGTTTTTTTTTTAGGTATTGCTGGACAATCTTGTATTAGCTGCATGAAGCTCCTGTTGCTGTTATGACCCCTCTCCCCCCCCCCCTTTTTTTTTTTTTTCTTCTTTTTTTTGTCTAAGTGTTTTATTTATTTAATGTTTGGCTGCACTGTTTTAACATTGTAAATAAAATAAAGGGAAACTAAATAAACCTATCACACAAGTCGTGTCATTCTCAGTTAAATGTCAGCCAGTGAGCAACAGTGAGCAGCGACCTGCAGTTCCCTCAGAGAACACCAGGTGGAGACAAAGGTCTGAAGAACAACACACCTCTCAGCTCTCTGGACTATTTTGGATTCAATAAAACAAACAGATTTAGCATCTACTTTATGTGAAACACAAAATAAATGAAAACTAATATAGTATTTAAATGTTGACATTTTAAGTGTGGAACAAAAACAATTTCAAGATAATAATAATAATAATAATAATAATAATAATAATAATAATAATAATAATAATAATAATAATAATAATAATAATAGCACTTGTACTGAATAAATTTGCATTATTTTGTTCCTTATTTTCATGGTAATGTTGCTCATAACCTTGTAGTGTGACATGAATGTGTCAACATGAGCAGAGACGTATTTTAACAGAAGGACTCATTTTAGTGGTACAAAAAAAAGCATAAGCATATAGATGACAGATGGCCTTCTCCAGATCTGGGTGGAATAGAAATTCATATATTTCTCAACTGTTATAGAAAAATATGAAACACTACACGTTTTCTAGCCTCCATTTTATATTTGGAGCCGTTTGAAAGACTCAATTTTCGATCACTCAGATGTATATTCTGGTTCTAAAACATCACATATCAAAAGTATTTTTGACTTAGTACATTGTACAAACTATAACACATTAATGTTTCTTAATTCTACCCACGGGGGAACTTCTGCAAAATAAGATGGGGGTTTAGTTTTGGTGATGTTTGATTAGATCGAAGCTGGGTCACATCAATCAGCACAGTAATTGCGTGAAACTGAAAGCGAACACATACAACTGAATGATGAGTAATTATGTCGCCTTTAATAGCATGTGTACCACACGCTCGGTTACACCTGTACAATATATTACACTACGGATCACCGCCTTGGGAGCCGAGTGGTTACAGCGCAGGCCATATAACCACAAAGCCGTTTTAACATGTAATCAGTGCGGCTGACTAGTAGCGAGTCAGTTCTCATGTCATTTCAACATGTTGATATTAGATGTTAAATTAAGATAGCAGTAAAATAATTTCAACATGTTACAAATATATTTCAATACGTAGTAATTACATTTCCACTAGAACTACTTTACTGATATCTTTAATTGAATTATTGATATCACAACTCATTTTGCACTAGTAACAATAACCAAAGTCCTCGGTACCTTTGGTGCATGTCTTATCCTTCATTTCTACATCGTCCTCTTTCATTTCCTAAAAATGCAATACAATAGATCTGCCATAAATTCTATCTTTATATAATATAATGTTCATTTTTCATAATTAATACATTTATTATTGAGGTCATAATTAAAGATGCTTCTGAACTGGACTACATTATATTGAGAGGTGTTTCTATTTGTTGTCCTCCCTATTTACATACATGAACAACAACAACAACACATGACAGGCATCATACGAGGAGACTGAATGGCAGGCCTGTTGTATTGGATTGCATTAGACTGTGCAGGTGTAACTAATAAAGTGGCTGCTGAGTGTGTATTCCTGTTTGAAATAAACTTAATCTTAAACAAAATAGCACAGACTAAATGTATATGTTACTTTTTATTATCACGTCAGAGTGAGGGAATTAGATTTTTCTCTAATTCTAAATCCTATGATCTTATTATAGTGATGAAAACGTATTCCCCTCAGAAATCTTCAGATTCAGATGTCATTCTGGTTACCATGGCAGTTAAACAGTCCCAGTTAGACTGTGTGTGTGTGTGTGTGTGTGTGTGTGTGTGTGTGTGTGTGTGTGTGTGTGTGTGTGTGTGTGTGTGTGTGTGTGTGTGTGTGTGTGTGTTGCAGTCTAAGCGGATTGTCACCCATTAGGCACATTAATGAGCCAAATCTGTTGATGTCTCTTCTAGTATTGGGGAAGTGACTCATTATTACACAATCACACACACACTGTACACCCACCCACACACACTGCACACTGTACACACACACACACACACACACACGCACGCACACACACACGCACACACACACATTGACATTAAGATGATGTCACACTCCCAAATCAAGTCTTCATTTGAAATTAACAAAATAAAGTAAGCTGACATTTAACAAATAATGTTTTTTTATTCTAAGACACTCTTTCACTTGGGAGATGTATCTTTCCATCATCAGTATATTAACAGAAAAAACTCATAAAATCGTCTCTTCTACTGCGTAAGCGAAGGCTTTGGGGAATCATAACATTACTATCAAACCATAGGGTGCTTTACATTCGTGCCAATTGGAGAGAGCATGTGTGAAGCATCTGCTGGGAAATTTGTACGTGGAATAAATCTGGATAATTAAAAAAAAAAAGGAAACCATTCAGCTGAAAATGAGGTTTGCATAGCTATAGTGAACATGATTCGACACTTGCAAAATGATCCCTAAAATGAAGATAAAGATCGGCAAGATTAATTTGGGATTCCATTAAGTTAACAACTCTGAGGCTGATCCTTGAATGAATCAGTAACATTACTGTAAACCGTGAAGTGTGAAATGATATTGTTCGATAGCCTTTTTCCTCTAGATAAAAACATTTGCGCTGGAGCAAAATATTAAAAAAACTAATAAGCAGTAAGTGTGTCGATTTCTTTCTTTTGAGATTCTTATCTGTCTGATTTGTTTTTAGGTTCATTACTTTGTAGCCTAAGATCACTAAAGTTAATTGGACCCATCTGTTGAATATTGGCAGATGATTACGTGGGTGATGAGTGTTCTCACATATTGTTTGTCTGTACATGAAACACGAACTACTGGGACCGGTGGATCAGAGTCCATTTGCAGGGATTTATCTGTTCAATAACTGGGAGAGTAGTGTTGCACTACCCTAAGGGCCACATAATAACGCACTCTGGCGCACTGTCATCGCTAATGCCCTGATCCTGCTAAATGGACCTGGTTAAGTCTCATATAAGGGGGCTGCTTCTTCCCCCTTCCTGTCCCTTGCTCCCCTTTGTACCGTAGCATCTTCCTCCAGCTCTCCTGGGAGTTTTAAGCCAGTAACCAAGTGGTGTATATAAGACCCGGCGAGGATGCTACAACCACTGAAGTTAGCCAGGACACTGCACAAAGAGGACACTTAACCCTGACCTGGACGAGCCTTTCCTCTGTTCCCTGGGAGTCGAGCATTTAGAAGTGAACAAGTGCAACCGGACAACCAAAATCCTTCCTCTGCTTTTGCCATCAGAATTCATCTAACCTCCTGTTCAGTTAGAGACCATGGACACAGCTGCGTTGGTGACTCTTCTGGCTCTGGTTGTGGCGATGGCTGGCGTCAGTCAGGCTCTTCACATCCAAGGCAGTCTGGACAAAAATGACAACCTGCCAGACTCAGAGGAGAACATGGCCGACCACCTGCTGAGGCTGGTGAGACAACAAACCACTCACACTTCATTTCAAATCTTTAATTCAACATGCTGTGGCAAGGAAATAAATTATTAGAATAGCACCATTTATGTGTGCTTTATACCATGTGACTCATGTTTCATCATATTCAATTTGCCAAAATAATTTTTGGCATCTGAAAATAAAAATCACATTTTGAGACGTGTCGCAGGCACACATGGTTTTGTGTTAAATTATACTGTGAGTCAGGATAAAAAAAATGTTTAAACATTTATTTAACCAGATAATTATTTATTTAGCTAATTGAGACTTGAGAAAAATGAAATATGTCTGCTGTGCCACATTAGACAGAAGTCATGCCAACGTTTTCAGAGAAGTCTGTCAATCCATGTGATGAAGTATGTAAATGGGATTTGAGCCTTTTTTATCAAGTGAGACAAGCTAAATCACACAACTCATTTAGATTTCAGATCGTGTTCCTCTCCATGCAACAGTGTGAAATACACTGTAATATATTCTGGGGTCAACAGACAGAACACGGTAGAGGAGGAGGATGAAGATCTCGAGGAAAATTATAATGTTTTCCCACGGTGGCATGCAGAGACCGACAGATCTTTATTTTGCATAAAGATAAGGGTGGATGGATATCAGAGCGGGAGTGAGATACATTTCTGCAAACTGATATCTACATCTCAAGGTCCCTTGGCACAGCAGGAAGGACTTGCTGGAGTTACAAACCCTGGAGTTGGTGCTGCAACTCAAAATTGAATGCAGTTAGGGTTTTTGATGTTGTTCCAAGTGTTCTAGCTTTTTGATGCAAGGTTTCATATGCGTTTGTGTGTATGCTGCTGTACTCCAGGAGAGTGAAAACACAGATAACAGCATTGATGATCGTCTGCTGACCGCAGTGCTGAGAGCTCTGCTGCTCGGATCTCAGAGAGAAACCAGGAACTCCGTCCTCCGTCAGCCCCAGAGGTCAGTGCCATTACAGATCCTGTATTCATCACACATACAGTACACATAAAAACAAAACAAAAAAGTAATCTATAAAACTGTATCATTTCAACCTTCTGTACAGCAGTTTCCTATCAGTACTGGATTAAAACCAAATATTTACCAGTTCTACTGTCAAAAAATGTGACAATAAATGCAAGTAGAGTAAGCTCATTGTATGCTCACAGGTATGTTTGGATGAAAACAACACTTGCTGGACAGCGCAATGTCTTGTCTTTCAGAAAGAAAACTCATCACACACAATTGAAACAGTTCAAACATCAAATATATTTGATTTACTGAAAATATTCACATTATAAAGCGGATTTTTTATTTTATTTTGGCTGGTTTTTTTGTCAAATGACTAATCATCGACTGATCGTGCAGCTCCACATGCAGATAAAGTGAAACCTATTAGCAACTATTTTCCCTTTTACTGAATTTTAGAATGACACAAAGTAACATTTCTAAATAGCATGCACTTGAAATAGTTAGTTAAAGTGGTTCAGAAACCAACCACCTCTCTTATGGTATAGATTAGATCATGTTTATGAACTGAAATTGAAACATACTGAAACGGTTGCCTCTTTAACCTTTACCCTACCTCTTATGTAGCAGTCCATCCTGCTCTGATCAGTTCAATACAGTTTGACAAACAGAAGAACAACATAGGAATGATTATTCAGTATATGCATATACATGTTTATCCCTCATCAAAAGCATGTGGTTGTTCCTGCTAAGGTCCACAATATTAAAATGTATTTAAAAAAGATTACTGTGTATAATACTAATACCTCTGTTCCTCCTCCTTCGCTGGTTTAGCCGCGGCTCCAGAGACCAGGTAGTGTCGGAGGATCAGATGCATTCCAGTGATTGGGATGCCGTCCCCGGTCAGATCTGGAGTATGGCCGTGCCCCAGAGATTCGGAAAGAAATAATATGGCAGGCAGATCCCCTCATCAAAGTCCTGGCATAAGGCCAAGCAGCAGTCAACTGTGGAGAGACAACATGTAAATGAATAAATCTGAATCTTTTTTTCCTACATTGTCCCAGCCCGTTAGGCCATTTCCCCCCTTCTGATACCTAACAAAGCATGCTAACAAGTTCATATTAGGTTGTCTGAGCAGACCTCATTTGTCTTGACTGGAACGTTATTTCGGACCAAACGTGTTGGCTGTAAATCGATTGCTATATTTTTTGTTATTCTTCTGTTCTCTGGTCGAATAAAAGAGCTTTGAAAAGATAGACTCATGTGTATGAGAGTGTTTGAAATGATCAATATCAGGATTACCCTACAGAGACCTTTTCAAAGGATGCAATTAAAGTATTGAATACAAGAAGTACAGATGTTGAAACTGTATGAAACCTCCTCTAAGATTCTGTCTAAGCTTTGACATCTGCATGACACAGAAATAAAATAAAGAATAATCATGTAAACACCAATAAACACTAATTGCTCAATTTATACAGCATGAGAATCTGCGAGACCACAAGTGCATAATCATTTTCCCACTTCATAAAATTTGCCTTACCTGGCTCGCTCAAAGGAATGTAAATTGCAGATAAGTTACTTCAACCCACAAGCCACAAACAGTTGTGTGCAGTTTTATTGGACGTGGATTGAGGACATTTTATCCAGCTAATGTACAGTAATTCACAGCTCTTCGCTACAGACTAGTAGTGGTTGTTGTAGTTTTATGTGCGGTGAATTTACAGGACACCTGGGGAAGCAGCATGCAATAAGCTTCAGCACTAATTAAAACACAGCAACATGCAATTAGTCTAAGCTTTCACGGTTTCCGCAAGCAATTACCAGGAAGGAAAACACGTCAATCCCTCTTAGGAAGAGTCTTTTATTAGCCTCACCTCCCATTCCTCTTTACGAGCCCAGAAGACAAAAGTAAGAATAACCAATGCTAATACGAGACTATTGACAGACGACTTCTCAATTTTCTTTTTCTTACATTCGTCACTGTTAACCGTGGCAATTTTTTCTTCTGACCATTTATGCTTTAATGCTTTAACTTTTTCATCACAGGTAAAGCATATCTTTAGCGTTAGTTCTCTCTTTAACACCATCCATTCAGCAGTTAACCATCTAGAGCAGGCTACTTTTCAAAGTAAAAAGAAATTGTGCATAATACTACACACATACACACATTGAATATAATCATCACAAGAAGCAGGATGAGAAAATAGGTTCATGAAATAAAAATATACACAGATATGAGAACAATAATAAGCTGTAGGCTACAAAATGTGGAAATTAAATCACGCCAGATATGTGGACCCTTCTCAATGGCCTGATGTGGTTAAGGTTGCTAAGCAGCTAATATTCTTCTATGAGTAAATATAGACTGTACCTATGGTAACACTGCTTCCAAGTGGAGTTGTGCTGAATACACTAATACAATTACTTTACTCATCTGATCATCTACAAAGTGTTAGCTAAGAAAATCAAATCAGAAAGTAGCTATGAGCTGCTTGATATGAAGGCTAATGCTAACTACTCTAGCTAGCTAGACCAAATGATATGGAGACATACAGAATGAAAAAGAGAAAACATAAGGGATGGTATATTTAGGGACTAGATATTGCCTGTCACCATTAGACGTTATTACATTATGGGTTGTTTGCAGTTTAAATGTTGCTACTAGTGCAGTGTGACTGTTAGCTAGATTTAGCCATCCTCGAGAGTAGGTGTGTGCAAACCTTTTTCCCTTGGAGAGCCAAAACTAAAACCTAAGGGTGGGCCATGGGCCTAAAAAGCAAATATCCAAGACAAAATTATTT